>NC_081418.1:25466922-25679383 GCF_949786415.1 Peromyscus eremicus | reverse complement strand
TCTTGTTTAGCATTCAAGATTAGACAAGATTGGGGGGTTCAGAGTTGTATGTCCTTAGACTTGGTTACATTGTTTTAAACATTGTTTTTATTATCTAACAGTATCTGAGAATGTAATAGTAAATGTCATCAACCCACTGTCCCAGATTCTGTCCCTGACAGTGAAAGGCATGAGTGCTGAAGAACTGAATCGAAAGTTAGAATGAGAGCAGCACTAACTACTCGATAGTATGCATCTACATATATCTGAATCTGTGTTTCATAAAATGAGATATTTAAGAATGGGATTTGGGGCCAGGTATACATGAGTTGCTCAAAATTTTAGAGCTATGTAATCTCTCTTTGTATCTTGTTCTTCAGCTATAAATTAGGTTTTGCATTATTGTCTACTTCTCCACAAATTTTAAAGGTAAGATAAACTTGTACAGGACGTAGACAATGCTTGGTAATTACTCATTAAATAGTTATCTACTGCCTGACAGTGATCCCAGTGTGACCTGATAATGTCCCCATCACTGCCCAGGGAAAGAGTCTGTGGCCAGCATCTTTTACTTTTTTCAGTTTGGTTCTTCCTGTGTGGATGGATCTATGTGTATCTCCAAGCCTTACTACATCTGATAGTATTTTTTTTTTGCCTGTTGCTGGGCCAACAGAATCACAGCTTATTAGCAAGATTATGCAAAGTACAGTTTTTTAAAGAATATTCTGCCTTGATGTTTCCTTGAGATCGCACGAATCCTTGCCATGCTGGAAATGCTGCAGGTGTGACTCTTTAAGTGGGACTATGCAGCTTCAAGATGATCTAGTGTAGAAACACCTGAGACTATTCTTGGCAAGATGATTCAGCTCTGTGAGGTGTAAAGAGGAAGTGAATGCTTCATTTCCCAAAGTGCAATGTGTATATGTATATACATTTATACACATATATAATATATATACATATATATAATTAGACTTCTTACATACCTAAATCTAGATGGTTCAATATCTTCCAAATAAAACTATTTAATCACTACTTGGAAGGAAGGTAGCTATGCAACTGTTTCATGCCCATTAATACACATTTACCTATACATTTCTAAACTGCACTAAGCATTTCAAATTTATGGTAGAATTACAATAATAATCTAATGTGCCATTACAAGCATACTGATGCACACATAGCTGTATGTGTTCCTACATGTATAAATATAGACATGAGTGTACAAATACCATCACTTATAGCTAAATCACCACACAGGACTTCATTATTTATCTGCCATAGGAAATTACATCTCCTGAAATGTGTTTTATATGTGATATTTATAGTACTGGTTTAAAAATGTTATTCAATTATTCATACTTTTTGCTAAAATATTAATTATATTCAATTTTATTTTAGTGTGCTTTGTGCTAATTTTCTGCTCAATAAAACCCCCCAAAGCACTCATTATACAAGACCTTATACCACCTTCCACAAACTCAAGAGTTTTATTTTAAGATACTTTATGTCTACTTTCCTTCCTGTGTTTGCCATCCTGGTGGCTCAGCAATGTCTACAAACTGCAGTGCCTCCATATATTTCTAAGAAAGATTTTTCTTTTAGTAGTATCTGTCTGCAATCATATCAACAAATTCTGATTTGCTTATGTCACCAATAATTGACATTGATTAAAACACCATGGAGACGCCAGGTGGTGGTGGCCCATGCCTTTAATCCCAGCACTCAGGAGGCAGAGCCAGGAAGATCTCTGTGAGTTCGAGGCCAGCCTGGTCTCCAAAGAGAGTTCCAGGAAAGGCGCAAAACTACACAGAGAAACCCTGTCTCGAAAAACCAAAAAAAAAAACAAAAAACACCATGGAGACATTATTGATAAGAAACCCAAGTACAATAGTATAGAGAATCTAGTCCTGCTTTCTAGAGGAGATAGTTAAGGTACAGACAACACATTCTATAACTTTAGAGGACTTCAATCACAGAACTAGGTGATCTTTTTCCTCTTCAACTTGTGTCGATTAAGCTCATTTAAGTAGAACTGGCAGATGTTTAGTGTCTATTTTATGGCAAGGTCTGTGGCTGGTACAGGAGAGCATACCTAAAGAGTGTGTGAATCTGTCTTACTTGGAAATCCCCATTAAGTTTCAATATGTCATTCAAAGTAAGCAAACTGACTATAAATAGAGAAGCATATAGAGATGTAGAGCACAGACAGAGGCACTCAATACAGGACACAGTGACTCTCTTGCAAAACGGGACAAGCAATTAATATTTTCCTACAATATGAGCTTGAAAGATAAACAGTTTACAAAAGAGACATAAGCTAAAAAGAGACAGAACTCCATGCAGAGAAGGAGCACAAATTAAGAACAAAACAAAAAGAATGGAGGCTAGGAGAGGTCATGCATGTGTGTAATACAAGTAGTCAGGAATCTGAGTCAGGAGGGCTGCTAGTTCAAAGCCAGCCAGGCCCCTGAGAGAGAGAGAGAGAGAGAGAGAGAGAGAGAGAGAGAGAGAGAGAGAGAGAGAGAGAGAGAGAGAGAGAGAGAGAGAGAAACCAGTAAAACTTTTTACAAAGAAGCAAATGAAAGCCAGCAAGATGGCTCAGGTGGTAAAGGGTCCTGCTTTCATGGCTTTGATCCCTGGTGCACTTAAGGTGAAAGGAGAAAAGCAACTTCTACAAGTGTCATTTGTCTACATGCATGAGCAGTGGCGTGAATACTTTCTCACACACAAATAAATAGACAGGTAAGTAAATTAACAAATAGGGATGAGCAACTTGGTTATGGGGCGATGGAAGGTGAGGGATAGGCAGACTATACAGAGTTGTCTCATTCTAAGCAGACTGTCCTTGGCTTTCTGTCTTCTGACTTATGGAAACAAGTGTGTATGTATAGAATATTGCCAGGAGTAAAAGAATATACTTATAAATTTTAAGCCAAATGAACTTATAAATTTCATATAATTGTTAGTCGAAATGAACTTCTATCAGGTTTCTTGTAGACTTTGAAAGACAAGTAAACACAGCCTTTGGTGATGCTAATTAGACGTATATTTAGAATAGCTTTTCTAGTATTTGAAATTGAAATATAATTACATAATTTTCTCCCCTCCCTTTTCCTCCTCTAACTTCCCATATACCCCTCTTACTATTCTTGAATTCATGGTCTCCTTTTATTCGTTGTTACATACATGCATACACTTTATTCCTAAATACTTAAGTACAACCTGCTCAATTCATATAGTGTTACTTGTATGTATATGACTTCAGAGCTGATCTTTTGTTATTGAATAACCAGCTGGTGTTCTTCCTTGGAGAAAACTATTTGCCCTGCTTTCAGCTTAGTTACCTATAATTTTTGTCTAGTGTTGGGACCCCAAATGATTTTATCTCTTCATGTTAGCATGTCTATTGGTACAGTTGTTGTTTATATCATATTGATGAGACTTTGTGAGTGTTCTCTGACAGATCTAAGAGCAAAGTTCCTATTCCTCTGGCTGATCTTTCTTTTTGCTCTTCCACAATTATGCCTAAGCCTTAGGTTCAGGAATTGTGTTGTAGATGTATCAGTTGGGGCAGGGCACCTCAAGGCTGTTGTTCTCTATATTTTGAGCTGTTGTGGTTTTCTGTGATGGCCTGTGTATGTTGCAATTTGAAGCTTCATTGATGAGGGGTGAGAATTACATTTATCTGTAATTATAAGTACAAATATGTGGAATGTAGGTAAGGTTTATGCTGGGTGAGTAAAGTAATGGTTGTGGGCTCTCCTTAAAGATTCATGACTTCATTAGCCCTGGGTAGTTGCTAGGGTTTCATACTAAGCATGATTTCACTCTTGTTCACCAGACCTTGGGTCCAATTAGAAGGATCTTTGCTCCTGCCAAGGTACTCATGCTACTATTACCAATTAGAGTCACACACCATGCTGGTCATTGTTGTAGGTCATAGGCATCATAGCTAGGTAGGAATATTGGTTGCTTCCCTTCTTTGGAAGTTAGCATTGTGCCTTTTATGCCATGAAAGCTAGTCCTCAGGGAGGAATCATTTAGGTCAGTACCATTTCAGGAGCTTCCAAGCCCGGTGTCTGAAGTAGATGGTACCTTCAACAATAGAGACATAACTTTCACTCCTGGGAGTTAATGAAAGGTAACAACAACAGGTTATAATGTTGGTGAAGTCTCTTAGATAAAACTGACCAATAACTAAAAAGGGGCTGCTCATGCCTGTGGTTAGGGTTTTTGTAAGATTGTCTGTGGCTCTTGAGAGGAGCATTATCTGCACAACTAGGTGAATTTTAGTTAAATTTTATATGTGTGCAATGATTTGCATGTATTATAGGCAGTTTTAGGTAAGTATATAATGTGATTGCTTATGACTTTTTAGATGCTTCCCTCTCCTTCTGTATTGACCACCCTCCTTCTTCCCTAATTAAAGGCCCCTTCCCATTTTTCCCATTTCCTTTAAATGATTTGTATCTTGCTATCCCCTGCTCTATTGATCCCTGAGACTACCATGATCCCTTTGTACTTTCCTATTTCCTGAAGACTTTTCCAAGTTATACGTTCACATTTTCTTTGAGGCCATTGTGAACTCGATTGTCTCTACTATTTCTTTCCTTCCTCCCTCCCTTGCTGTTCCCTTCCTTCCTTGCTTGCTTCTTTCTTTCTCTCTGTTTCTTTTTCTTTCTTTCTTTCTTTCTTTCTTTCTTTCTTTCTTTCTTTCTTTCTTTCTTTTCTTGTGTTTTTACCTGGTTTTGGTATTAGAGCAATACTGGCTTCATAGAATGAATTTAGGAGTGCTCCTTCTGTTTATAATTTTCTGAATAATTTAAGAAGGATTGGCTGATGTTTTTTTAATATCCATGGGAAGCCTGACATTTTCTGAATAGAAATGGAGGAAGAGTGAATTGGAGTGAGATGGAGGGGTAGTGGGGGAGGGATTAGGAGGAAAGGAGGAAGGGGAAACTATGGTGGGGTGTCATTAAATAAATAAATTAAAAAGAAAGAAAGGATAAAAATTGGGCTGTAGATTTTCTTTGAAAGTCTGATAGAATCCTACGGTGGATCAAGCTGGTCTTGTTTTTTTTTTTTTTTCTTTCTTTTTTTTTTAAAAAAGACTTTACTACTGCTTGAATCTTCTTTGTTATGGGTCCATTTAGGTTGCTGATCTCTTCATAGTTTAATTTTGGTGATTTGGCTGAATCTAGAAATTCATCCATTTCTTTTAAATTTTCCACTTTAATGGAGCAGAGTTTTTGAAGTATTTCTTTGTAATACTTTGACACTTCTTAATATTTGTAATTCTACATTCTTTTTTCAATAGTATATTAAGTATCTATTTTGACTTATTTATGAAGTTCATGTAATGTCATATTTTTTTTCGCTGCAATTTTGAGTAGACCTATATTAAAGTGAATAGACCCTACAGTCTTTCTCTGGTGGAGTCTGTGGTGGGGAATGTGAGAAAAGTGAACCATGGTGGTCCCAAGGCAGTCTTAGGCAACTCTTCTTCTTGCCAAATTGTTTAGTTTGAGAAGCACTGCCATTCCCTACTGCTAAAGATCCAATGGTCACCTTTAGGGACAGGGTCCAAGTTTAAAAAATATCTCATAAGGAACAACAGTGTTGGTCATCTACAACACCTAGTGAACTAAAATTGGATGACAAGTTTAAGACCTTTGTCCTTAACCGAATTATGTTCCACTTAAAAAGCATAGAAAGCTTATAAAGCTTAAGCGTGATGGTGGTGACAGTAGAAAATATATTTATAGCATGCTTTTTTTAGTCTTAGAGAATGATCCCATGAGAGAACATGGGATACCAACTATTAAGTATCTGAAAATCCTATTTCTAGCCATCTACATTCTATATGCTGTCCTTTGTCAATTCACTGGCTTGTGGGCCTGATGGAGGGGAGGAGCTAGGACCGGGGTATTCCTGGCTTCTGAGCTGGTGTAGATAATTACAGAAATGCAGTGAGATCTCCAAGTTCAATTGCTCTATAAAACAGCTTCTTCTGACAGTTTGCAGTCGTAACTGCATATCTCTAATGGGAGAGTCATCAAAGCAGATTTGGATTTATGGAATCAAATAATTCATAACGAAAGCCTTGACGGCGGCTAAGATACATTTCTTTGCTTGTCTCTTACTGCAAAATTTAATGGCACTTCCTCAGTTCCCTTGGCTCGTGTTGTAAGAGAGCTGGCTTTGAACTGCTTCAGCCATGAAAGTTCCACAAACAGAACTAATATCTCATCAGACAAGGTGGCGTCTCAACCTTGGCGGAGAAAACACTGCAGGGCTGTGATTTCCTGGTTGTAACAGAAGTTTTCAAGACTCTTCCTCTCACAGTAATTTTGTATTTTGATAGCATCATCTAAAAGCTAAGCTGATGGAACCTTTTCTGAAAAAAACAATGACACTCTGAGGGGAAAATAACCCTTGTGCCTTACTATTTTATATAAGATAGATTTCCCTTGTAGCCATATAATGAAGAGTTGGAATTTTTACTACAGTGACATTTTTAATAGTTATGTTGGACATGACTTTTACCATGCAAGCATTCATTTTTTTTAAAAAAGACAATATAGTGCCTTTTAGTATATTCACAGAATTGTGTGTGGATAACTACCGTCATTTTAAAACATTCTTACAACTCTTCCAAAGAAATTGTGTATTCTCTAGTCATTATCTCATGGCCTATGTAAGTACAAAGCTGCTTTCTTTTGCTGTAGATTTGTTAATTCTTGACTTTTTTTATGAATGGAATCATATTCTCTTGGTTCAGAGTTCATTTATGTTGTAATACAAGTCAATATATTGTTTCTTAATATTACTCCCTACTATTCATTTTATAAACCAACCAAATTTTACTTATCCATTTGTTGATGAACATTTGGGTTACTCCAACTTTGGGACCCTTGTGAACATTACCACTGACATTCTTCTTTTGTTTGTTTGATTGTCCATATATGTTTTCCTTTTTAGGCAGCTGGATAGGACAGAGCTTCTCTCCTCATTAGTTGTTATTGGTAAGGCAAACTTGGAGAAAAGAGCTTTATGAATCTGGTTAAATTATAGGAACTTCCTGTGACTTAGAAGTTTTGCATGTGTGTTCCTTTTTTACTTCCTGAGCCTTTTAAGTTTTGTATACTTCATGAGTCTTAAGAATCTACACTCCAGAAGAGATACTTTCAACTTAGCTGATCTTTCACATTTTTCATATTAATGAATACACTTTAATGTATACATTTTTCATTAACACAGAGCCAGAAGTGATATCCCTCATTTTTAAAAGTAATCATGTATACCAGAGCTTAAGTGATATGACCTAAACCACATTTTTACTTCTCAAGTATCCTTTGCTATATTTTATGACACACACAAAAATGGTCAGCCCTGAAATGATGTACATACAAGAACATTATATGCAATGAGCAGGTTGCTACTGTATACTTCGAATAGATATTTCACACACACACACAAAGAATAAGAGATCACAAATTTAACAGAAAGTAAGAAGGATTAAGAGGGAGGGGCTGGAAGGAGGAAAGGGAAGAAGAAATTGGTGTAATTATATTTTATTTCAAAAAAAGAAAACCTCCTATAAAGCACTTAAAAGGTATACTTCCTAGTATTTGAACTGTAGAAGCCAAGTAGAAAATATTCTTTAACTATGTGAAGAGTAAGTTTATTAAATTAGCATTTTATAATACAGATAATATGTTATAACAGAAATATGATGTTAAAACTCTGAGGTGAGCCTAGAAAGCTTTGCTAAATGACCACACGTTGTGCTTTTATAAATAGTTCAGCTATTCCATATACTGAGAAATGAATGCTTTAATTCAGACTTTACCATTTATGCTTATAACTTCCAGTTATATGGCAGAGCAATAACATATCCGATCTAAACAACAAATTACCTAGCGGTCAAATACAATTACATCATCATATTGTTCCAAGATACAATGAATCCTACCTCTCCATTCAAGTCATAAATCAATACTCATTTTCACTGTCCTGTTATCCTTTTTTACTGTGGCCATTCTTAAAAGTGTAACACAAGAGTTTACATTGACATCCTAAATCTTTCTTCACCAGTATGTTTCTTCAGATACCCTACATACAGATCCATGTTGTAGAATATTATTTTAAGATGCTTACATTCATTTATGCTGTGGAACATTTCTTTAATGACACAAAGATATGTGTATTAGTTTAGGATTGCATTTGTTTAACTCTGTGTAGCTGTGTATCTTGGCTTGCCTAAAACAGCTGATTGGTCTAATAAAAAGGTGAAAAGTCAACAGCTAGGCAGGAGAGGGATAGAAGGGGCTGCCAGGCAGAGAGAATAAATAGAAGGAGAAGAGGGGGAGGGAGAGAAGAAGGAGAGAGGACACCAGGGGCCAGCCACACAGCCACACAGCCACCAAGGGAGTAAGATGTAAAGAAAGGAGTATAGAATAGAGAAAGGTAGAAGCTGAGGAGCAAAAGGTAGATGGGACAGTATAAGAAAAGCTGGCTAGAAATAAACCAAGCTAAGGTCGGGCATCCGTAAGTAAGAATAAGTCTCCATGTATTTATTTGGGGACTGGGTAGTGAGCCCCCAAAGAGTCAAAGAGTAAAAAAATAATAAATAGAAAAAAATAACTACAGCTCCCCCTCCCTCTCCTTCCTTCGAGGCCCTCTCCCTTACGTCCTAATCTCTTCCTCTGTGCCATCAGTTTTATTTTACTCTCTCCTGAAACTTCTCTTGTCTGAGCTCCCCTTTCCTCTTCTCTCCAGCTTCTCTCCTCTGGCCATCTGCCTGTGTTCGGTACAGTCTTGTGCAATCTCCACCTTTACTTTCAGAGAATCTTCTGAGTGTGTAAACTGATACACTTTATCGAACCGGCATTTATCAACAACAGAAATGCTGACTTCCTCAACATCCTGCACATGCATTCCAGCTGCAGTTTTCTCTTTCTTTTCTTTCCAGAATGAGACAAAATGAAAAGTTTACCACATCATTATAGATGTCTGAAGGCATCTAAGCTGATATATTCAGTGTGGACTGCTGTACGGAAGGCAGCTGTGAAATGAGCTAAATTTTATTATTGCAGGTAAAAGGACTAGTGTAAATTTATTCAAATGAAATCCTTTGCAAGCATTACTGTAAATAGGCTCTGGAAACAGCCTCATTCTGTCTCTCGCACTTTAAAAATGACTGTTCTGAAGATACTATATATCTCAGGCATGTGATGAAAGAGATGAAAGTGAGTCCTTCCACATTCAGATATCTACGTGGTTTGGATCTTTTACCATCAAGGAAATACAACTTTTAATTTGAATTCAGGTCTGTGCTTGGCTCATTCTAAACACTGGACTAGTGTCAAATATTTCTCTATGATATTTGAGAGAAGTGACTCCCAAATGCACCATTTTATTTTCCAAGTATCAAGACAAAAATTTTTATCTCATAAGAAACTTGCAATTTTTTTTTCTATTTGTGCATTACACACATGTGTTATAAGTAGTTGTGTGTGTGTTTGCGTGGTGTGTGTGTGTGTGTGTGTGTGTGTGTGGGGAGAGAGAGAGAGAGAGAGAGAGAGAGAGAGAGAGAGAGAGAGAAAGAGAGAGAGAGAGGCTGTTGATTAATATGTACAGGAAATTTTACTTCTTAATCAAAGATTGGTTAATGGACAGAAGAGACATTATACATAAATCACCAGATTTTAAAATACTAAAAACCAATATAATGTACTTAACACTAGCATTATATGCCACATAATTTAATCTGAATGTCTTCTGAAGTTTGAAGTACACCAGAGTCCTCACTAATGAATTAACATGTATTGCTCTCATGGAGTTATGAAGAAGCTCTGGGAGAAATTTGTAATAGGTATAATGCAGAAGAAAGCAAGATTTGAGGAGTCCTTGTTTTCTTAGTTTAATTAAATTTTAAGGCTATTTTAGAATATCAATATTTTTATGAATGACTCCTTCCCATCAAAACTTCACTCATAGCCAGATCTTGGGAATTTAGAATCAAAACAGTTGTTAGGTTTTTGATATCTTCAATGATTTTTGCCTACGTGCACACTTACATGTTTCCCATTATTTGTTACATCATATTAATTTATCTAGGTTAGGAGATTAACCAAAAGTGAAGACATGTTCTGTTTTATCTTTCTTTACACTATCACCCCTCTCCCAATTTAATTTTGCGAACGTACTATTGATACCAGCATTAGTGTGCTATACTCTAAGCCCCTGTGTTTATGGTATATACCTCTGACTGAATTCTGGGTTTCACACTATTTGGCTAGGGGAAGTATGGACACATGATTGGGTCTCTCTATCACTGATGAGCTCATGTCTTTGAAAGAGATGCAGAAGCATAACAGCCATAAATCAGGATAATTGGGGCTATCAGGAAGGCATGTTTGAAGTGCTCTCCGGATACTGAAGGGAATGATCAATTACTTTGGGCTGGGGACCAAGACAGGCCTGATGGAGACATTTACATTTGTGCTAGGCTTCAAAAGACAAGCAAAAGTCTTAGATCTGAAAGAGGAAAGGCTGTTTTGTAGAGGAAGGCAGTGAGCAAGTGCTTTCTCCACTCAGAAGGGCTCCCTTCCTGGCTGTGTGCTAAACCTTCCCCTGCTGGGCTTCTCACCAGGCTTCCCAGAACTCTTCTGCTTCACCCCTGGTTTCCATTTCTGAAGCTGATGAGTTTCTGTTCGCAGCTATAGTCCGTGCCGTTCCTGTTCAGCATTTCACAGTGTTTCCACATCTGGGATAGTCACGTCCCAGATGCTTCTTCATTCCTGGTCCACTGTTTTCCAAGGTCCTTGGTTCCTTTTGCTTCTCTTCTCTGCACAGTCCACTCTTCCAGAAACTACCTTCCACATGATCATCAAATAGCTAGTTTCTTACTAGTTATACCTTTCATCTGTTTGTTGTGGAACCTGTATCACATCAATTTTACTCCTTGGTACAGGTAAGACCTGCTGGAGGATCTGGGTGAGAAATACCTTGTTATCATCTGCGTTAGACCTTAGAATGAAGCAAGGGAGCAAGTCTCAGAACTATTTTAAACAGTTCATTTTGGGAAAAGCAGAAGTTTATTAAATGTTGCAAAGGTGCTTACAATAATATTAAGCAGAGTTAATTCTGATTTTTTTCTCCTTCACAAAACTATAATTTGACACATTCATCAGAGTGATTATCAGGCTGTAAATGTTTTTCTCCAATAAGTAGACTATGGGTACCAAAGGGTAGTTGTGATTTGTAAAATTTAATGTGTGGCAACAGTCATGTTCTTGGTGTGTGGCAGCATTTACATTGGTATTTGATTTCATTTTCTTGACACCTCTGCACATTTGGTCTGCGCTTCTCTCAAAGTCCCAGCAATGATTTGTAGGTGTATGGGTTTTGTCCTTTATCTTTGTACTATATTCCTTATACATCTCCTACCCTTATTACTACAATGGGAACTCCTAGAGTCAGGGACTGCATCATTCAGTCTGTTCCCAAGCATCTTTTACATACTAAGCATCCATACATGATTGTTAGATAAAATGTTGATGAGTCTTCATTTAAAGTGCTTAGATATGTATCACAGAATTTCACTTTATGGCACTGGAAAGATTTTCTTGTTTTACTGAGTTTCAACTGAAATTTTGATGCATTCTTTTTCAGGAGATCATACATCTTATTGATGTATGAATTAAGTACTTACCACTCTTCCATACTGACTTTGCAACTTATTTCCTTCTTTAGTATAGACAAAGTGCTGTGGATTACATTTCTGCAGTCTTTCTTCTTGTATGTATCTGGGGTTTTTCACAGGAACAATTAAAGGGATGAAAGAAATGTTTAAGGTTCAATACAGATTATTAAATTAATATAGATATATAATTTATTAATAAGGAATAAAGATATCTATTTCACATAACCACAACTGGACATAAAATCTTAAAATCTTTTCTTAGCATGTGAAATTTCAAGGCATTTCCACATCACATCTCTTTCCAATTTTCCCCAAAGAAGATAGAACCTGAGTATGATCCCAGAACCCCAGAAAGGAGAAGCAGGTTCTGCAGAGGCCCAGACAGCCTCTTGACAATGGTGCTCATGTAAGGTGTGTGGAATATCATCATTGCTCTAACAATGTTTTGTTTACTATCATGTGTTTTGTTTTGAAGTTTTGAATTACTGATGCTAGGTGATATCCAGGTAAATAAGCTTATAAAGTTAGCTGTGTGTGTGTGTGTGTGTGTGTGTGTGTGTGTGTGTGTGTGTGTGTGTCTGTGTGTGTATAGAGCTGTATATTTTAGTTTTAGAAATGTATTTATTCACTGATTAAAAATTTATAGCAGAAGCTATTCTAAAGTGAATGTATAAGGTCAAAACTTAAAAACTGTTTTCCTGAAAAGTAAAATAGTCACTCTATTAATTTCATACATAAGTTAATGCTGCTATAATTCATGTCATATTTAAATGGCTTACTTAAGTTTGAGTTTGCATGCTCATCAGTACCCTTATTTAGTTCACAGTTGTATAAGTCTTCAAATGATAAAGCCAGTAATTGTTTTTCCTTTCATATCCCTTATATTTTCTCTTCTTCCTTTCTGTATCCCTTACACATGTAAGAAATCAGAGCTTTCCTTGATAAGTAATATAACAAATAATTAAACTCCCTTCTGATACCCCAAATAAGTGTGCACCTCGTGTGGTTCTCTCCCCCCTTCTATTTCAGGGCACTATCTTGATGAGGAGCTAATTGGCGACTGTAAATACTGGTGCAAATAAATTTCCACCTGGTTGTTTTGAACTCTGATCTCTCACAGGTCTTAGGAGATGACATTTGTATGTTATGTGGCCACTGTGACATCTGTGCTGTGCCCATAGTCCATTACCAAAGGTGATGCAGAATGACAGGGGGAGGAGATGGATTTTGCACAACTTCCTATGGAAAAAAATGTTGAAGATAGAGCTCAAGAGCACTGCTTTTGTCTGCTCATTTTGCGGTAAAGAAAAACTGGCAGTGGCTACTTGGGTCCTTGTCATTAGTAAGCATAAAATAACAAAGAGACACACACAGAGAGAGTTAAGTGAATAAAAGTTATTTTACTCTGCTAGTGCTGTCCTCAATATTTTGTGCTGGCAAAAGCTAGCTCTAAGGTCTGAGTTTAACACAGAAGGGGAAATATAACATTCCAAGGGTATTTTTTGGGTGGGGTAGGTAGAAATCTTGAAAGACCAATCAGGAACTGAACAGGGGAGTGCCTGATGATTGGCACCTTCCTGCTCTAGCTGACACCAAGACCTCTCCCCACCTGTGGCCTGGTCCGACCACCTCCAAGAACCTCCCTGTCTGTTATTTAGGTCCTGGGTGAGGCTGGCCATCTGGAATTCCTACTAGTAGGCTAAGCATACAGGAAGTGATAAAGCAGCACCGCTCTGTCTCATTGAGGGCTATTTCTCATTCAAAGAGGCTTGAAATTCTCTTTTCCTTAAATTTCTCAATGAAAATTCTATACCAGCAGTCATTTCAAGACTTTGTAGAAGAACATTGTTTATAGATCTTAGAATATTTTTCACTTCATCATGCTGTGAGATGTTGGGTAGTATAGTTCATTTCCTGTATATATTTTTTTCACATGGAATATTTTAATTTCTTGTTGTTTTTAAAATAAAGGTTACATGTGAACTAAGCATATTTGTAAAATTAGTTCTTGAAAATATTTTTGCTTACATACTTTTATTCTTCATTAAAAATTAAGTAAATTTAATTGTAAAAGTTGAGATTCACACACACAAATAAATATTTTTAAAAAATGAGAAGTGGCAATCCTGTGGGAGACCTGTGTGATGCTGGTTAGCACTGTGGAGAAGGCATGCATGATTTATTCAGATGATCACAGGGCATTAGGTACATCCTGATTTGCTGACAAATATCAATGTGTATCACTTCTTACAGAGAAAATGTGAAATTATAAGTGTTAGAGGTCAAAAATGAAGACAAAGCTGCATTTAATTCTTCAAGGTCAAATAAAAATGATCAATCACTGAATCTTTGGTGTTTTGCCCTTGCAAATACCTGCAATCATCCCATAGGACAATTATAATTCATAATATCCTTCTACAAAATAATTTATTAGCTGCAGTCAAAACACATGAAATATTGAGATCTATGCAGGCTATAGCTGAGCCGTATTTTAGACACAGTGATTCATGAATAATGTTGAATGTAAGCAGATTACAACAAGCCATTTCTGAATAGAAATACTGAGGGGCTTGATATATTTTTTCAAGAACTAATTTATTTCATAATAATTTTTCACATACCAACCTTCAGTCTTCCTTAACAAGCACAGTTCTAATTGCCACAATCTCTATTTAAAAGAAAATGCATGTAAAAATGTATTACCTATCTTTAATATATTTTTAATTGAAACAGAATTATATCACTTTCCTCCCTCCCTTTCTTCCACCCATCTCTTCCAAGGTAGCATCTCCCCAACCCCTCCTGTGCCCACCACCACTCTCAAGTTGATAGCATCTTTTTCTTTGATTATTATTATTATATACATGCATATAATTTTATATATATGTACATACATATACAAATTCAACCTGATAAGTCTGTTTTTGTTGTCTGTTTTGTGTATGGTTTGGGGGCTGATCATTCTTCACTGAACAACTAACAAAGGGACTTATCCCTGGAAGAGACTAGTTCTTCTTCCAGCAGTCATTATTTGCCAAAAGAGCTTTGTCCAGGAGTAGAACCTTACAAAATCCTCACCCCCTGAATTAATATGTCCATTGATATTGTCATTACTCTAGCCTTGTTTATCCAGCCATTTCTAGGAGAGACCATCTGACAGCAGACTTTCTAGTACTCTAGCTCATGCAATCTGTTTACTCTGTCTCCTGTGATCGTTCCTGAGCGTAGATGTAGGCTAGTGCTCTAACTCAAGCAATCTGTTTATTCTGTCTCCTGTGATTGTCCCTGAGCCCAGATGCAGGAACTGTGACATAATTGTAGTCACTGGGGCTGAGCTCCCCATAATCTGTATATCTCTCCAGTGTTTCCTGTGATGACCTTCATTTCCTGTAAGAGAGGCTTCTTTGATTAGGAGTGGTAACTGCACTGATCTGTGGGTGTAAGGATAAGATTTAGAATGTAGTAAGGTATTCTCCTGGTCTAGCTAAATGGTAGTAGTAGATATTTTTCCAAGGTTCATGATCTCACTTGTCCTGGGAAGTTACTTAGATTTCTAGTACTAGGCATGATTTCCCTTCTGTTGAATGGGCTTTACATCCAACTGGATAGCTGTTTATTACCATTGGCATACGAGTGTCACTTACTGCATCTTTATGTATATCTTGCCATGTTGATTGTTGCTGTGGTTCACAGGTACTGAAACTGGATAGGACTGCTTAATTGCTTCCTTTGGCAGCTGGCATATTTGTCCAGCGGTAAAGAAAGGGAAGTCATGACATTGGCAGGTAAATGGATGGATCTAGACAAGATTATGCTGAGTGAGATAATCCAGACCCAGAAGGACAATTGCTATATGTCCTTGCTCATCTGTATTTCCTTCCTCCAAATCTTCAGATGTGAGGGTACAGCATAGAGTAATTACAGAAACTAGGAAAGTACAAAGGAACCAGAGTTGAGGGTGTGCCTAGAGGGGAACAGCATGATACAGGTGATGCAAAATGGGAGATTGAAAAACTGGGAGGTGCCCCAACTGGGAATGGGGGATGGAAGTCAATACAGACAAAGAAGGAGGGACAAGGCACAAATAGTACAAAGGATGTTTGATAAAGCCTTTAGAAATAGTAATATTTTCTGTTTACCTAAATTATACTGTACATATAGCTATATATATATATATATATATACTACATATACTTCTATTCTAATAAATATATATATACTACATATACTTCTATTATAATAAATATTTCTTGTGGGGAGCATTGGCACTATATGCTCTCCACAAGAACTATAAACCAACTAAAACTCGGTACCTGGCAGGAGAAACCTCCTTTCTGATGCTTGGGGAGGGTAGTCCAGGTAACTCCACAAGCAATATAAACTATGAATGTAGCCCTGGCTTACCTCTCAGGGGTTTGGGGTGGGCACATGTTGCTGAAAACACTGCACACTTAGGACACAGAACTTGAATATTCTAGCTGAATCTTACCTGAAAGCCTTTCTGTAGTTTAGCATCTATGTTTCCAGAAGATACTTTAAAATGTTACAAATTGCACATAGTTATAAATTCATCTTAAGGTTGAAATCACAACTTTTACATTATAATTTCTACAAACATGATTTCTTCTACATCATAACTAAATTACAGCTTGACATTTCAAAACCACATGAAAATGGGAGTGAACTAAAATTATCAACATTTCCTCTGTGAATGATATAAAAATAAATTCTTTAAAGAGGATTTAAAGAGATGTAAATAGTTTTTCTTATAATATTGCTTTCACAATATATAGAATATCAAAAGTTTGTGGATATTATTTTCTATATTTTTGTCTCAAAATCTTACATTAAAAGACATAGCGGTATAGCTATACAAGAGTTTCAAATATATATTTTCTATAATTTGGTGAATAAAAGTCATATGATATTTTGCTACTTTTATTTATACTCAGCATAGTAAATAAGGAACAATGTTTAAACTAGTATTTTGGTAACTGGGATGAGGCACTGAGATATGTAACAGTCATAACTCCTATTTTTTTTTTCCGAGACAGGGTTTCTCTGTGTAGCTTTGTGCCTTTCCTGGGACTCACTTGGTAGCCCAGGCTGGCCTCGAACTCACAGAGATCCACCTGGCTCTGCCTCCCAAGTGCTGGGATTAAAGGCGTGCACCACCACTGCCCGGCCATAACTCCTATTTATTGGTGAAATTATTAAGGCCACTCCACGTAGTTAAAAGGAGATTTATTTAATGGTGTAACTTACAAATTAAGGGATAGGTAGGTCACGGGGTCTGGGGAAGGTGTATCGCAGTCCAGCGGTGTTCTCTGGAGCTCTGCTTGGCCCACCTCCACTGTCCAGGGTCCCGGACCAGAGAGAGCACTGGCCCATCCAGATCTTGGGTCTCCAGGTGCCTCCCTTGTCCCCGCCTTGTAGGCATGACAGTTGCCGAAGTCTCAATGGGGGTTGGAACATCCAGATCAAAGCTGGAATGGCTACCCACTACATCTCCCCCTTTTTGTCTAAATAAGAAAGTTCTAACCTAATACCAGACTATATACAAAGGAATGGTTATCAAATATTGTCCAGGAATAATGAGGGATAATGAAAATTTAGACTTTCTGGACAGTGAGACATGTCTGCTCCCGACAGCACCAATTTACTTCAGAGAAGAGTATGGGCATCAAAGACACTCCATATGGAGTTTATCTTCACCTTGACAAAAATAGCCATTTGGACAAGAAACTGTTCTTGCCTGGACTTCTTGATCAACTTGACATACTGGACCCATAGAAAGGTAACCACTGAACTTTGCTTGACAAAATGGTCCTTCAGGTTCCTGATTTACAGAGAAAACTACAAGACATTCTACAGGACACAAAAAAAAAAAAAGTGAATGAGATACTCTAGGCCTGGGGGCTAAAGACTGATGCCCCAACTTTACAAGAAAACTTTAAATGACTGTCCAGGCTGTCAGCTGTCTCTGTCTACCCTACAAGACTCCTGAAAGTTGCTTGCATCCTTCTCCCATTTCTCAGGTAGTATTATATCCTTCTGAGGTCTTTGATGTGGTTAAAGACTAGATACTTACAATTTTCCTTAGTTATGATAAAAGATAAGTTAGATATAAAACCTTAAACTCACAAATATAAGACAGATATCTTTTTTATAACTATAATTCTTACTCGATAATTATTTTGTTATATGTAATATTACCATGTTGAAGTTAAAACCTTCCTTTTTGAAAAAGAAAAAAAAGGGGAAGTGCTGTGGATATCGCTTTATATAAATAAAGCACTGATTGGCCAGTGACCAGGCAGGAAGTATAGGCGGGACAAGGAGAGAGGATAATTGAGGAAGGAGGAAGGAAAGGGAGACCGGCTGGAGCTACTGCCAAGACAAAGAAGATGTAAAGTACTGGTAAGCCATGAGCCACATGGCAAAGTATAGATTAATAGAAATGGGCTGAATATAAGAGTGAGAGCTAGACAATGATAGGCCTGAGCTAATGGGCAAGCAGTTTAAATAATGTAAGAGTCTGTGTGTTTATTTTATAAGTGGGCTCTGGGACTGGTAGGACTTGGCGGTGGGAGCTGGAGAAAAATTCTCCAGCTACACCTATTTCTTTTGAATCCCTTTTCAAATGATAATATATACATCATTTTTGGGGAGCATGAACGAAACAAAAAGCTCCAATGGTAAGTAAGAATGGGAGGTTTGGATGTACATATGTCCAAGGTAAGAGGACTCTCTCAAAAATAGTGACTTCCCAAAATGGGCCTTTTCCTAAATTCTCCCCTTGACATACAATCAATGGAATTTACCTAGGCTTTAGAAGTGGGTGAAGAGATTGAGAGTTCAATGAACAAGATGGATGCCTGACACTATAGGGTACTGTAGGGTACTGTACATATTGTAGGCTGATCTACTGGAAAGTCACTGAACATGTGTAGATACTCTAATTTTCAATATACTTATATAATGGTTCTAAAACTGTGCAACCAGCCTGTAGAGGAGCACTTATAGGCTTTATGGGTGGACACCAAAGAACACCAAGCAGTCACTAAACAGATACTAGAAGACTTGAAGAGTCACTTACATTATTTAAAGCATTAAAAATTCTATAAATCCAATAACCTTTTTATTTGTTGAGAAGGAAAAATGAAATCCCCAGATGTTACTTAGGAACTAAATGTCACAAGGTATCATAAATGTTTAATTTCTCAGCAATAGTCACTGTTTTGGTAAATTTAATGCAAATAAATTGAAATACTATGTAACATTCAATGAAACAAATTTAACAGCTGTATAAGAACATTTTTAAAAAAAAACATGTATTTACTCATGTTGGGTTTGAAATTTACATTTACCTTTTTTTTTGAACATTCGTGTATTTTAAAAAGTTTTTGTGTCATTGGCAGACAATTGATAATTTTGAAATGCATCATAACTATATCTGAGCCTGGGCCATTTTAAAAATAAATGCTTTCTTTGTTTGCAAACACTTAGTATTTAAGTCCATGAATTTTCAGAAAGAGAACTCTAGTTGCCACCATTGTATTATGCCTATGTATTTTGAACAGAAGAAAAAGAATACTCAAAATCCATATTTTACAAATATGGAAGCCAAGAAATATCATTGTACTTAATAATACAATAGTCTTTAGTGGTAAAAACAGAATCATTTAGTCTATTCATTTATGTTTCTGAAGAACAAAATGTAAACCAATAATCTGTATATCACCTAATATCTCTAGCTTTTTCCTGAACAACTAGCTAATTCAATCATCCTAAAACAGTTATGAATAAAAAGTCTAAAATCAAGAATTTACTATCTTTCTAGTTCATAACTTGCTGTATTAAATTAAGATCTAGCCGGGCGGTGGTGGCGCACGCCTTTAATCCTAGCACTCGGGAGGCAGAGCCAGGAGGATCTCTGTGAGTTCGAGGCCAGCCTGGGCTACCAAGCGAGTTCCAGGAAAGGCGCAAAGCTACACAGGGAAACCCTGTCTCGAAAAAAACCAAAAAAAAAAAAAAAAAAAAAAAAAGATCTGTTAATCTATATTTTGTGGAATATGATAGAATACTGGCTTTCAGTCCTGGATACTTTAGAGCTACTGTACTGTAGACAGTACAGATATCCAGATGCTGTGTACCTCTGACCCCAATAAAGAAACAGACCTGATGCTTTTATATATATATATATATACATATGAACTGCAGATAATTATAACGGGTAATTGTAGTTGTTATAATTTCAACATACAGGAGTCAGGAGGTCCAAAGTTCTAAGGCTAACTAGGCTGCATAGACTCCATGTCCAAACGGAAAGATGCCAAGAAAACAAGAATTTAAAAGGGAAGAGGAGGAAGAGAAAGAAAAGGGAGGGGAAGGGACAAAAAGAAAAAGGAGGAATATGGACAGGGAGGAAAACAGGGAAAAAGAGAGAGGGAAAGGCTGCATTGGATTAAAGATTCTTCTAGGCATTATCACAGCTTACAGTGGGTGGACCCTTTATCTAGTGTAGCCATGCAGGAAATGAAAAGCCTTCACAGCTTTGATTTAACTGCCACCAGAAACCCCCATACTTATGCTCAAAGCAAAACATTGCTTTAGGAGACACATTCCACTTCACTGTTCCTTTATCTCCCTTTTCTCTTTTCCAGTATTTCATGCTTAGCTCCTTCCTTTTTGCCTCTGCTTCTGTTAATTCTGAAGAGAATGTGAGTTTAATTTATAGCTTGAAATATGTTTTTGACCAAATAGAGAAGGAAGTATAAGACATTGAAACTGGTTAATGGAAGTTCTACTCATGTGTAGTGCTTGCTTGTGATTTTGCTTAAGTATTTAATTTTTCTAAACATTATTTCCCTCATTATAAAATATTGATGGAAATTCCAAGCATAAAGCTTAGTGCCTTTTAAAGATATGACATGCAGCCAGCATGAGAAAAGAGGCATTTATAGAAACCCAAGGCTCACGAACACACTCTGTCTCAAGTTTCTGAACAATGATTCCTTCACATTGTCTCAGGAAAATGTTTACTGTGCTCTCCCCATCAAATTATCTTAGTATTTTCTAATTCCCTCTACTTTCCCATTTGTCACAGATGTACTTTAATATCTGGATGATTATTTTATTAGCATCTGTGTTCTTCACAAGACTCTTATGGATGTTCTGTATGTCTTGTTTTATTTATCTTTTTCCTTTCTTCTTTGCATATGGCAGAATGGAACCGATGACTTCATGCTTGTTAACCAAGCAGTTTCTCTCTGAGCTGCAGCATCAACTCTCTTCACTAATTTTTAATCATAGGGGGATTTACTCACCCTAGCAGATTGCCAAGAGAACCAGAAACTACGAATATGAGAAACTTAACACTCAACTCTTTATTAATCCAGTCTTGCTCCCTCTGCCATTCTCTTCTACTTTTTTTTATTATTATTCATAGGTCAGAAGCAACAAATTTTCCTATAGACCCTGAGACCTTCTCTGCTGTGTCCTTACTTGAGTTTTCTCTCAGTAGATGGCTCATACATTTCAACTCTCAGGTTCAGGAAAGCTCCCAACAAGGAGATGTAGATTGCGTTTCTCAAAATTCCTGTTGCCAGAAGTGATGATTCAACTCAGTAACACAGCAGAATTCCAGTAATGTGATCATATGAACCTGATGAGAATACAAAGACCATGATTTCCTCAAAGCTGGAGAAAGGTACTCCCTAAAAATTCTTTGATTTGTGGAGTTAGGATGATGTTGAGTAGCTTCTAATGTATAGAATAAAGAACTGAAATAGTTACATCACAGAAATGATTACTTCATCTGACCTAGAGAATTTCTCTAGAAAGAAAAGTATGATTTTTGGATACTAAAAAGTTGTGAAGTACATGGCATGGAAATTATGAATGGACATTGTTACATGACTTAAAATAGACAGGCTATCATTAACAGAGAATGTGATACTTCAAAACTGGCCTATAAAATAGGAAATCTCGCCAGGCAGTGGTGGCTCACGCCTTTAATTCCAGCACTTGGGAGGCAGAGCCAGGTGGATCTCTGTGAGTTCGAGGCCAGCCTGGACAACCAAGTGAGTTCCAGGAAAGGCACAAAGCCACACAGAGAAACCCTGTCTCGAAAAAACCAAAAAAAAAAAAAAAAAAAAAAAAAGGAAATCTCCATTTCAGAAAACAATATCAGTGTAATTTATACGACCTAACTTAAATCTATTCCTAATATATGCAGCATGAGAGTACACATGCATGTTTTACAAATATATTGTTGTGATTATTGTGATGTTGAGCAAGCTTTGCCCAATTAGAAGAGCATGACAGTATCAGATTTTAAATTATTGCCCTTGAACAAATAATAAAAAGACTGTAAGATTTATTGTGAGACCTTTGTTTGGCTTGTTCTATGATTTTAAATTTTTAAAAAATTTTATTCTGGGAGGCGAGGAGTGAGGGGAAATTGCCACCAAGAATTAAAACAAACAAACAAATAAGTAAATAAATAAATAAATTTACAAAATAAAAAAGGGTTATTATTTTATGCGTATACTAGTTTTCTTGTATGTGCGTTGTATATGAACCATGCACATGCTTGGTTCCCAAGGAGGTCAGGAGAGGATGTTGGATCAACAGGAACTGGTGTTCTGGATGTTTGTGCGGCAGAGAACTGAGCCTGGGTCCTCTGCGAGAGCAGCAACTATTCTAAACAGTTGATCTATCTCTCCAGCCCCTAACCCCTAAATTATTCAGTTTTCCAGATCTAGACAAAGGCATTCATTATTTTCTAGTAATTTGAAGGTGTATATACTAATTTTTCACATAAGAGTTGTGACTGGTTAAATTTTTAACCAATTCAATAATGTAGGTTATTATAATACAAAAGCTACAGTATTTTAATAGACAGTATAAATTCTGAACCTTGGTGTAACACAAATTGCTAAATGGTCTTATTAATTGAAAATCTGGAGCCAGATGTTGAGGTGAACGCTGAAAGATCAGAGAAGCAGAACAAGGCACAGCCAACCTCACCTCGCCAACTCCTTAAGAACCATTATTCCTTTTTTTGGCAAATTCAGTGGTCATTTTCCTATGGGTCCTGTATGCCAAGTTTATACAACTTATTATCAGCAGTCCAGGCAAGAGCAGTTTCTTGCCCAAATGGCTATTTTTGCCAAGAAGAAGATAAACTCCATATGGAATGTCTTCGACGCCCATCTGCCTTTTTGAAGTAAATCAGTGCTGCCAGGAGGAGACATGTCTCACTGTCCAGAAAGTCTAAGTTTTTAAAAACATTTTAAATGCCATATTCTGTAGGTCTTTGAAGTGTTTGAAGATTACCTACCTAATTATGTATATATTATGTATAGCTAGAAATATATTATGTATAGCTAGAAAACTTAACTAACATGACTATAAGTTTGATTATTATGGATGACTGTATTTCTCAATTATACATTACAATTTCAAATGAGCTGCACAAACATAATACCTTAAACAATAGTAGAAATATACATACAGTATAACAAAATTAACTTTAAATTTGTATCAATAAACTAAAATCCATAGCAATGTAAACATTTTAAACAATTTGATGTTCTTTAAAAATAGATATAACAATCTACCCTATTATCCTATCATATCTATATCCTACACTTTTATATCATATCCCCTTTTCTTCTTTTAGAAAGAGATTGCATTTATTATCAATCCCCTTCAAACAAAAATAAACATTCATAAACTATATTTTGGAAATTTGGGCATAGCTTATAATACTTCCTACTGTTGGGGGCACTGGCAGTCTTTTGGGGATCCTGAGAAGATTAAGAATTATGGTCAAGTACTGACTGGAGTAGTCTGTGATGCTGTATTCTCTGAGCCAGTTGCCTTGAATCTGTTTTTAGATGCTGGATCATCTGAGCCTCTTAGGTGGTGTTCCTTGATCAAATCATACTAGCCTTGAAGCAATCCACAGGTTCTCATCTTGTGTGGAAACAAAAGTAGAACCTCTTTGCCAAAGTAACATATCCTTAGACATAAACCTTGAAGTCCAGATACCTTTAAAATATATATATTTTAAAGCCAATATATACATATTGGCTTAACTCAACAGCTTTTACAATCAAATGTCTTTTTGCAGTTAAAAATACCAAAGACAACATAATCCAGATTCTCTGTGCAATATCCATCTTTACATGGCTTATTTTTTATACATTTTTACTGTCTCTTTAAAGACTATTTTTTAAAACTATTTCTTTATATAACTGTCTATCCTCTTTTTCCTCTTTCTTCCAAGCCTACGTACATTTTTATATACATTGTAAACTGTTTAGGGTTTTATTTCATCTGAATTTTTTTTTTTTTGGTAAATCTATAATCCTTTTCTGACCAGGAGAGATTTTAAACTGTTGAACTGCTTGGCTAGGACCAACACAACAGCCTTGACTGCTGACTCCACCCACCTCAGCTTCCCAACTTGGTGGAAGTATACCTACCACAAACTCCAGGAAGTAGTGTGTCTATATCTCTAAGAATCAGCATGCTGTGTGGCTTGGAGATACCAATGTGTACCGCTGTGGGGAATCTGCCATGCTGCTTAGTTCAAGCCCACATGCTGTGAACCTGCCATAGCTTAGTTCAAGTTTGTATGCCATGGCGTCTCTGTACCTTAGCATCTCTATATCTTGGCCTGCATGAGACATGAAGTAGAACACTATTTTTGGCTCCATTTTTGTGTGTTTAGAGTCCTTTTTAAACTCTTTTAGGGCTTATGGAAACTCATACGCTAGTTGTAGTCAGAAGATTTCCTGTGTCCCGCCTGGCCCATGGTCAGGACAAATCGCTCACCCGCAGTCCCGCAGCCTTTTATAAAATAATCACACAGAGGCTTAATATTAACTGCTCAGGCATTAGCTCAGACTTACTACTGACTAGTTTTTGCACTTAAATTAACCCATAATTCTTTTCTATATTTAGCCATGTGGCTTGGTACCTTTTCTCAGTTCTGCCTTGTCATCTTGCCTCCTCTGTGTCTGGCTGGCGACTCCTGACTTTACTCTTCCCAGCATTCCTTTAGTCTGCTCACCCTGCCTATACTTCCTGCCTGGCTATTGGCCAATCAGCATTTTATTAAACCAGTGTGCAAAAGCATTATCCCATAGCAGAGTCTCTACATTGTTGGCCAGCAATTATACTCGGTGTTCAGCATCTCAGTGTAGCCCTGTTACAATAAGAACAAAAACATGAAAATATATGGGGAAAGAGTGTAATCAAGAATTACATTCAAATATACACCAAAACAATGCATTCAGAGCTCCCCTGCTATAAATATTCAGATGAACATAAGAGTTGATCTGCACCTGCATCTACATTACCAGACCTGTGTAGATATTGTTACTGTTTTACAAGTCATCACTATGGATGTAATTTCAATAATGTTTAAGAAAATTAAAATTTTGTTTTGGCAGAGTTCTATGATATACTGTGAACATAATTAAGAGTAGTCCATTTTATAATGATTGAACTTTATTTTAATATGATTGGCCTTATATAAAATTTGAAGTTGGTCATTTTCACTCAGTTACTTGCTGTCTCTTTAACTAGAAAATTTTTAACCCTATAGTTTTACTCCTTTGTCTTCCAAAATGTCATATTTTTCTAGGACCTGTTTCTTCTGCATTGTTTGACAGTGCTGGAGCTCAAACTCAGGCTTTTGTGTGGACTAGGTAAAAACTTTACCGTGGAGCTCTATCCCCAGCCTTCCTAGGGCCTCTTACTCCATCAGCTCATTGCACCGCTGTGGTTGTTTCAAAGATTTTTGGTCTCCATCCCTGTCAGGAAGCAGACTGGAAGTGAAACAGAAACCAGTAAAACAGTGTATTTGTTTTAAATGTAGGCTCATTTTGTGGAACAACATAATATGCTCGAATTATAAGCAAGCCCTTATTTCAGCCCTATCTTGTAAAGCATAAGCCCTCAGACAGTAAACTATGTTACAGTGAATAAAATCTACAGATCATGATAGCTGTTAAATTTGTTTTCATCAGCCCATCTATGGAAAAATAATCTAAAACCATCTGTTATTTATATAATACCAATTTAATTGTGTGATTTCCTATGTATAGAATAGCATCTTTTTTTTTTTTTTTGAAGAACCATAAATAGCTTACTAATACTGGTGGGGGCAGAGCTCAGAACTATTAGAATCTGACTGTGACTTTAAGTATATTTTTATTTTCTCCATAAAATGACAAATATATGTATGTGTGTGGTTAATGTACATACTTGTTTGTATGTGTGCTTGTTTGCTTTTGCCAACTTGACACAAACTAAAGTTACCTGGGAAGAGGGTCCCTCAACTGAGGAATTGCTTCCATCATATTGGCCTTCTTTGGACATGTCTGTGGGGCATTTTCTTGATCAAGTGTTGAAGTAGGAAGACCCAGAACACTGTGGGATATGCTAACCCTGAGCATGTGGTCCTGGGTTCTATAAGAAATGTAGCTGAGTAAGCCAGTAAGAGCAAGCCGGTAGGCAGCATTCCTCCATGGTCTTCAGTTACTGAATCCAGATTCCTGCTTTTACTTCCTCCTCTGACTTCCCTCAGTGACAGACTGTAACCTATAGGGGAATAAATCATTTCTTCCCAAGTAGTGTTTGATTAGAGATCAAAGAGAGATGCAAGCTAAGACAATGTATTCTTTAAAAAATTGAAAGTATAATTTTCTTCAGAATGCTGTAATTATTTGAAAGAAGACAGTTTCCTAATGTTATAAGGCCTATATTTTTGCAAAACCAGTTAGCATTTATAAACCAAAAGTCCTAAAGCATTCTATCAAAATATAATCTGTCTGAAAAACAGCTTACCATGAATCCTCTAACTTGAAGTTATAAAAGTATTCAATATATGTCATATGTATTACTATTTGTTTAATGGACCGAAGGCTCCAAAATCCAATGATAGTGTTTATTAGATATATTATTTGTTCAATTGTCCTTAATGTTTATAAAAATGAAATCCTGTTTCTGTTCCATTTGTCTCTGTACATATAGATTAATTGAAAAAAAGAAAGAAAACTCTAGGTTCACAATGCTCTGATAAATAAAATTTCGAAGCTCTGTTTCAAAGAAGCCAAAATGGCACACGCTCTCATACGATGGAAGAGAGCTGGGACTGCCATTGAAAAATGTCTTTCTAGCCAAAAGACACAGGCTTCAAGTGATTTTGTGGGGATGAGCCTCTCATTATTGATTCTTAAGTCTTAGGCGATGGTATTAAAGCATACTAGAAAATTAAGCTAGCTTAAATACCGATGCAGACCCTTCAGCAATGCTGCTTTCTCAATCATGCTGTGGATTAGTAAGTGATTGACCTGAATTAAATCCTGTATCATGTTGCCTGATAAAAATAGAAGTCGAGCAGTGGGAGGAGTGGATGTATATTAAGGAAATGCACTCTCCTTTATAGCTGGTTTAAAGGACAATGCTAATTGAGCATTAATTCCTAAGCAGAGGCTTGATATGGATTTGAGTGTAGGCCAGGGGATTGCTACTCAGTTTGATAAACTAAAAAAATTCTCAATTAAATTATGCAAACCTATCATTTACTGTGTAAGCACTGAAGCACTACTAATTTTTCAGCTTTTATGAGAAGCCACACTTACACAACTCTATAATGCACCTTTATATTTCTATTGTCAAAAATGACATAGGCAGTTTTATCCATCTACCTTAACTTCACAGACATTTTATCATCTGACCTTTGTGTTTACAGATTCAATAGAAATAAAATGCATTTAAATACAATGAAGTAAATGAAGGTAAGATTGTATTCACCTAGAAACTTCTTTTTGTTCAATTTTCTTCTTTTACCTCATTATTTCAAATCTATTGTTGATGTAAAACATGCTATCTCTTCCTTGGTCCTAAGATATCCTGAACTTTAAGTTATGTTACAATGGGTAATCTAATCACCTCATGGGAAGCAAATATTCACATGTTCTTCATTTTATTACTCTTGCTTGCTTGTCCTTTTAAAAATTAAAATAAAAAAATTCATGATGAGACTGATGCAAACACCAGTATTAGACATCGGAAGCAATGGTCTTAAGATTAATTAAAGACTTCAAAGACTAGATAAAATTGTCTATGACATTTTTTTTAACCTGGAAAGTGTAGTGTAGCATTTCCACATGACTTTTGAATACACCATTATCTCATTTAATGACTCATAAAATTACTATTTTAACATTTTTTTGTTTATATTTATGTTCTTGGTTTTTAATGAAAAATGTGTTTATTGGGATGATTCCCACTCATCCTGAATCAGGTGCTATCAGTTCTGCTTCCTCCTGAAGGAGTATCTTCTGTCAGCCTGGCTTTTCTTCCTATGGGGCTGACAGAGGACAGTGGAGCAGCCAACACAGAAGACTACCCGATGTGCATGGCTAAAGACCATGGGGATTTCATAGAATCCTGAGCACTTCACCTCCATAAAGTAGGAATTGGGCTCTGTCCTAGATGCTTTTTCTTGTGTTTTCTCTTCTCCTCTTCTGGAGAGGGATGAAGGAGATCCTTTGCAAGAGGCATGGTCTCTTCATGAGGTCATCATCTCTGGAATAAGCAACAGTTGTTATTTTTGACATTGGGGTTTCTCTGCTTTTCAACACTAATAAATTTCCTTTGAGGTTAGGTTTTTATTTTGTAGGGTTTTTTTTTAGTTTAGATTTTTAAAAGTAATGGTTTACAATTTGCTTCATTTTTGTTTATTACTTTTTAATGTCTATAGTTTGCGTTTATTGAGATCATTCTTTTTTCTTACCCAGATAGAGAAATCTTTTTCAGGTTGACTTTCTATGTCCTGTATACCGTAGCTGCCACCACTGCTTTGTGTTTATCATCACCCACTATATACATTGTTTGCAGTTTTGCCACATGGCTGCTACTTTAGGCATTGCTAATTATGATTTTTCTACTTAAAAACTAAATACCAGTTTTGTCATTAGTAATGATATGTTCAAATACAGACACGTTCCTACTTTTCTTTTATCTCCTCCAATAGAATCTCATCTCATCTCTGCAGCAGATTCTCCCTTAAATTGCCCCTTCCTGTATATAGAGACTGTGCAATTCTTATCTTCATTTGAAAATATTTTAGTGTTTTATTGTAAGTTTCTCCTGTGTCCGGGGATAACTTACAAAACATGCAGCACAATCTTAATCCAGAGGTTTCTTAGCTTGAAAATATAATGCTACTGTCAATTTTGAGAATTAGAAAACTACAGCTCGTGTTTCTTAGTATATTGTCTATAGAAGCCTCTCTACTCCAGTGGAAAGTAGAATGATTCAGATAAAAAACAGAGGGACAAGAAAGTCCTAAACAATTTGTGTTGACCCCTTATAGAAAACATGTGATGGCTTATAATATATAAGACACTTTATTTAAAGGACTTATTAATTTTGTTTGCCTTTGATTGTCCATAGATTTCTCTCTCAACGACCATTTAATGTCTTTAATTAAAGTTATGCTTCCTCCATTTGATAGAGTTAGGACATTCATTCCATAGGCTGAACAAATGGCCTTCACTACAGTGATCAGATTACTGCTCATAGAATTTGTATTTAAACCCACTGCATTTGTGGTAGAGCTCGGATAAGATATCCCCACTCCAAGGCCTGCTTTAAAATATATTGGAGTAGAGTAAGTTGCTAACAAATGCATGGAAGGCAGAACTTGCAGTGAGGAATCAGATTGAAAAACACTCATGCTCCATGAATAGTGGTTTGCAAAAGCCATAAATGACTTTGCACTAGAAAATGACATTCAGATTTAGCTTTAGGGCAGGTACATCACCGATAGTTGAAGGGAAAACACTAAGGTAAAGGTGAAAAGTATTTCCAATACTAACATAGTTAATTAAACTCATGGTAATGTAACCCAGAATGGCCAAGAAACAGCAAAGCAATAACGATGGGAAAGCGATGTTCAGAGTAAACAGAAGACAAGGTAAAAGTAGAGACAGGAAGAATCAATTTAAAAAACTCAAAGAGTGCATTTATGGTTGGATACAACACACTCCAAAGGAGGGCTTTTAAAAGAACATGGGTTTGTTTTGTTTTGTTTGTTGGTTGGTTGTTTTTCACATTTAGGTGTTGAGAGCTGTGTTTGTTGGGAACCATTGGAAAGTTATAGAGAACATAACACTACTTAGTAAGAAAATAAAATAGGGTGAATTCTTTGAGATAACACCAAGAAACAACAAAATAGAAGGCAGTCCAAAACATGGGGAAACAAAGGCAGGGGATCAAGCATGGAAGAAATAGGAAAGTACCACACTTTGCTTTTTGCAGTCCACTCCTTTCATAACATTTCTCTTGGGCTTTAAAATGTACATTTTTTTTCATGTGCTTGTAGTCTCTGCATGAAAATATAAGATTAAATAAAAAAGCTAGACTACAAGTTATGCTTTCTTTTTCCTAAAGTAAATTCTTGAAAGGAAGATTACAGTGAATAGCAGGGCTGTTGATTTAGCATGGAACTTTATTTAGACAACTCACCATGTAATGCACCTTACAGAAAACTGCAATGACAGTTAATGCAATTTCAGGAAACTGAAACTTCTGACTAATCCCCACAGGGCATCGGGGGCACATCTCTTCTTAATACTTAAACTCCATAAACTCCTCAGAAAAAGAGATAAGGTGAAGGGGGACAACAAGATGCTTATCAGAAAGTCAGCAAAGTTTTTCAACATTTCAAAACTGTCTATGAGATAACAGATGCCAGTTGCCACGAAATGTGGATGGTTGGTGAAAATCCAGAAAGACACTGCAGAGTGGGCTCCTGAACCATGCAGACTTCAAGATTTTAGGTGACCTTCAACTACATGTGTTGACTATTCTAGCCGGCCAATTAAATTCATGTTATTAAAATTGTCACATTAGTTCTCGGCAGAAATAAGTTTTTAATGTGACTTTCATTTATATCTTATCTTGGGAAACCACAGCAGATGGTTTTATGAGACTTGGCTTATAACATTTCTCATGATATATTTCATTCCTCCTTACATTTTAAACATGGGTTTTGAGAGGCGTGTTCTTCAAAAGTGAAGGCAGAGGAATAAAAGTAACTACCTGAGCAAAAACAACATTTTGATCTTATTTTTGTATAAAATTAGAGAACTAAAGGATACTTATTTGTAACTCATCTTATTAAACTTGGAAAATACGGCATTGTACATATGTACACATCTGTATATCTATAGCTGAATCAGTTTCTGTAATAAAAGTAGTTTAGGGGATAACGAGATGGGGTGGCTCAGCATTAAGGCCCTTGTAACAAGGCTTTGGGACCTGAGTTCAATTTCTGTGACCCACATGGTAGAGAAAAACAAATCCCACAAATTATCCTCTGACCTCCACATGTACATGATGGCATGCTCATACAAATATTTACACACACACACACACACACACACACACACACACACACCTACCTATATACATATACAAAATAAAAATAAGATTTCAAAATATTAGGAAAAACTTATCCAGATTGATGATAGGCATATCTATCAAGCTAACAGTTCTCAGCAAAAATTTTAAGTAAAAAAGTCATAAAAATTTTATTAAAAAATTTTAAATTTCTCCTGACAGAAATATTCCTGCTGTTTTAAGATCTTATTTTATACAAGGTACTGCTACATGAAATGCTAAATAAAGCTTTAAATGATGTAACATAAAAATCTTCAAACTTTCAGCATGAAATCATTCTATGCAAGGTAAAGAACTGGTTGTATGCTCCAAAACTAACACCAGTGTTCTGTATAATGTGCCCATTGTTCCTTCTACATCAATTTTGCTATTCAGAGGATATCAGCTTACAACTCAATTCCCTTGAATAGAGCTTTATTTGTTTTACTTTTTCTATCTTGCTGGTTGTGTTGGCTAATTTCATGTCAACGTGACACAGAGTAGAATCATCTGAAAGGAAGGAACCTCAATTGAAAAAAAAAAATGCCTCCATAAGATCCACCTGTAGGGCATTTTCTTAGTGATTGGTGGGAGGGGATCCAGCCCATCGTGGGTGGTGTTAACCCTAGGCTGTTGGTCCAGGGTTCTATAAAGCAGGCTGAACAAGCCGTGAGGAGGAAGCCAGTAAGCAGTACCCATCATGGTCACTGCATCAGCTCCTGCCTCCAGATTCCCAGCGGTGGTTTGAGTTCCTGTGTTGGCTTCCCTCAGTGGACTGTGACTGAAGAGATGTAAGACAAATAAACTCTTTCCTCCCCACATTGATTTTGGTCATAGTGTTTCACAGTGGTTTACTAAATATGCAATAAAAATCAAGACCATGTCATTTATTTTCTTAAAATTTTCCATACAGTACAGCAATAGTTGGGTTGTTTAGTCTGATTTTTCAACCACATTCAGTTATCTTCTTCATAAAACACTCGGTACTTTTGGCTTAAACAGTGCATCCTCTAATTTTGCCTCTGTTTAGAAGTCAAAAAATTTTAATTTGTTCTTTTAACATCACCAAATTCTTTCAGAACACATTTGTGTCTCCTTATCTCCTATCCCTTTATCTTCATAAGATTTATTTTCAAATAAATCTTGAAAAAAATTCAAAATAAAATGCCAAGGAGCGTTTTTAAAATAATTTGTTGTATTTGATACTCAGTTACAACAAATCAGAGACATTGAAGTTCATAGTATATATTCCCTGATAGCAGGGAAAGCTTTTAAGGCACATTGGAAAAAGTGATAGAAATGATTGAGCCTGTGTTTGCCTTAGGAAACTATACAGGAATTTCAGACAGAGGGGAATAAGGTGAGCCTCCAAAGAAAAGATACTTTTTGGTTCGGTTATAAAACATGGTGACATTGATACTCAGCCAATGTGAAGTTTCAATTAAACAAGATGAGTAGATTCCTGACAGGTGCTTCATCACATTAGTAAAGAGTCCAGTACTATGCATTTTAAAATTTGTTAGGAAGAGAGAGATGGTTTGTTTCATAATAGGGAGAAGGAAAATAAAAGACTAGTAAATATGTAAATACATTTACAGCATCATTTATATCAGATAAATGTACCTTTTATTTTTAAAGGCAAAAAAAAAAAAACCCAGAAATGGATGATTTGCCTTCATGAATCTGCCTGACTTCAGTGGCCCATTATATGGTCTTTCCTCTTCTACCCTTGTCCTCTACATTACAGTCAGTCATCAGGGTGTGCCCCACTTAGAGGTCTCCAAAGGCTTCCCTGCTCCCTGACATTGAAAGCAATGTCCTACACGAAGGGTCGATTGCCCATCTTATCTAATTTCTTCAGTCTCTTCTCTGTGCTCAGCATGATGGCCTTTATGTGGTTCAGTGACACCACTTAAGTCTCTTGCACTCACTTCCCCATGCTGGAGAGTGCATTCCTTCATCTCTCTGGGGGACTGAGGCTAGTTGGTAATTCAGGGCTCTGCTGCAGTGTTACCTGTTCAGGGAGGCCTTCCATTTAATTGCCTCTTCACCCAGAATTATTTCCAATTATCTCCCTTGGTGTCGTATTCCTCATGGTACTTACTGCTATTTGAGAGCTATTTGTTTATGTTACTGTGCTTTTCTTGACAGATTTCTCTCCCTAGAATACAATAAAAATAACAGCTAACATTTATTCCCCACTTGTTTTCTGGTACTTATTTTGTATTTATTCAGTGATCACTATGAGCATGTATGAATTGATTTAGCTTAATCTGGAAGAGCATCAAATGTTTATTTATACTACTGTCTCATACACACACACACACACACACACACACACACACACACACACGCACACACGCACACATATACAAATATAATGAAATGTGACCAACAAGAGATTAAAATCTGCCTTCACGTGAGTGGTAGAACAGCCTGACCGCTGAGCTTCTGAGTTTACAATTTACATCATACTTTAAGTCTCCATTGAATGACTTCCTTGGAAATGTATAGGAAGATCATGCCTCACTGTGTGTACTCTAATAATTGTTAATATTTTAAAAACTATCCTAGGATCGAAATAGCAAGCAAAGGTATAAGCAGCTTGGGTAGCAGCTGAAGGGAAGGGATTTTGCTGGCAGTAAATAAAACCAAATGGCTCTCAGGGAAAAAATGGGACATGTGCAGAAAATGTTGAATACTTTATAAATATAAATCTGGATAGGCCAGACTATAAAGATGATATTCCAGAGATTAGGCAGTGAGAATGGAGTCAATGTGCTTGAGTGGGAAGGCAACAATATAAAAGGTATGCTTTAAAGAAAAAATGTGGCCTAGTACAGGGCAGAGGTCATGGTCTGTAAGTGTTTGCTTTGATCCCTAGAACGCACACTAAAAAATAAATAAGCAAACAAACAAGCATTGCACACACACTTGTAATATCAGTGCTAGGGATATAAATAAAAGTGGATCTTTGGGGCTCCCTGGCCAGGCAGGCTAGCCTACTTCAAGAGTTCCTAGAAATTTGAGAGACCTTCTCAGAAAAATTGGGTGATGCCTGAAAAAACACAGGAGGTTTTCTTCTGCCCTCCACATGGAGGACACACACACACACACACACACACACACACACACACACACACACAGTGGAAAGGATGAATATATAAAAATAATGTGGCAGAAATGTGGAAGTACATCCAGCTATATCACTCATACAAAAAATAAGCAAGAGACATCCCTATCATAGAGAACATGGATTCATAGGAATTCCTGGTTTATTCAACTGTAGATGAATTGCTAAATGCTCTTATTAAATTAAAAACCCAGAGCCAGATATCAGGGTTAAAACTTGAGAGATCAGAGAAATAGGAAAAGCCACAAGCCAACCTCACTCACCTCACCGACACCTCAGCTTCCAAAGAGCTACTTCCTGTATACCCACACCTATATGCCTTTCTGTTCTACTATCTCATTTGCTCTCCTATCCAGCTTCATCACTTCCTCTTCCTGCCCAGCTCTGTCACTTCCTGTCTGTCTGCACAGACTGTCAGACTTCCATGGTTAACTAGTGTTGGAATTTAAGGTATGTGCCACCATGCCTGGCTCTGTTCCCAGTGTGGCCTTGAACTCACAGAGATCCAGACATATCTCTGCCTCCCAAATGATAGGATTAAAGGTGTGTGCTACCATTGCCTGACTTCTATGTTTAATATAGTGGTTGGCTTTTTCCTCTGATCCTCAGATAAATTTTATTGGGGGACACAGATAAAATATCACCACATTCAACACAAAGATTATTCTAAAGATGTATAATTGTATGATGTAGTTGCCCACCAGAAGGAAATGGAAAACAAAGGAAACCAAACTTGTAAGCAAACTATGTAGGTTTGGTGGTGATTTTGATTTTGTATTTACAATTTTTCAGCAATTTAGAATATTCAGTTGCAATTCCAGAAGGCACTGATACATGAAGCCAGTGTTTGTGAGGGGTCATGGTTGAGTCTGATTTGCTATGTAATAGACTGTCAAACTACCTTCCAGAGTTGCTGTACCATTTTGCACTGTTATCATCTATGAAGCATTTTTGTTGAATGTCTTCACTAGCATTTTGTGTTGTCTTTAATTATTATTGAACGTGAGCAGATTTTTAATCATTGGGTACTGATATTTCATTGTTCTAATCTGAATTTCCCTGATAACATATGATATTGAGAAATGTTTTGCATGCTTATTTGTAAATCTGTGTGTTTGCTTTAGTGAGGTATCATTTATGTATTTGTGCCCATTTTAAGGTTAGATTGTTTCCTCACTGAGTTTTAAGAGGTTTTATATAGTCTGGGTGTACTGGTTAGTTTCTGTCAACTTGACACAAACTGGAGTCACAGGAGAGGAAAAGGAATTGAAGAAATGGCTGCCTCAGATTGCTCTGTGTGTAATTTGTGTGGAGCAGTTTACAGATTGATGATTGGTATAGAAAAGTGCAACCTGATGTGCTGGTACCACTCCTGGGTGGGTGGTCTTGGGTTACACAAGAAAGTAAGCTGAAGACCCAGTAAACAGCTTTCCCCCACTGTTCTTCCTGGTACCACTCCTGGGTGGGTGGTCTTGGGTTATACAAGAAAGTAAGCTGAGGACCCAGTAAACAGCTTTCCCCCACTGTTCTTCCTGGTACCACTCCTGGGTAGGTGGTCTTGGGTTACACAAGAAAGTAAGCTGAGGACCCAGTAAACAGCTTTCCCCCACTGTTCTTCCTGGTACCACTCCTGGGTGGGTGGTCTTGGGTTATACAAGAAAGTAAGCTGAGGACCCAGTAAACAGCTTTCCCCCATGTTCTTCCTTTGTCCTGTTTGAGCTCTTGCTCTGACTTCCCTTAAGGATTGACTGTAACTGGGATATATAACGCAAACAAACCCTTTCTTTCCCAGGTTTGGCCATCATGATTATCACAGAAAAGAAAGCAAACTAGAACAGTGGGTAACAATTAGTCGTGAACTTTGAAAATATTTTACTCTAAGTTGACTTCGCGTCATCTTGATAGGACAAAGGAGAGAAACTTATTTTCATGAAGTGAGGTTTGTCAGTTACTTCTTTCACATCTTTTATCTTTAATGTTGTATCTTAAAAGTGAGTTTTATGCCTAAAGTTATTTAGATTTTCTTCTGTTATTATGTAGACCTTTTGTATTTTACATTTTTACTTAATTTAAAATGTTCACTACTATTTCTGTTTTCCTGTGTAGATATCCACTTTTCTCAGAAGCATTTGCTCAAAAGACGGTCTTTTCTTTCTTGAATATCTTGCTTTAATTTTAAACACCGGCATTATACAACTCTAACATGAGGTTGACAGTGTTGGATCCAGGAACATAGATCACTTCATTGTCTCTTATCAATTTCTTAAATTATCCCAGAAAATAAACAGCTTTAATTTTCTATATTTGAAATGTGTGGTGGTTTGAATGAGAATGGCCTCCACTGACATGTATTTGAATGCTTGTCCTGCCACCCCCGCCCACCCACAGTTGGTAGAACTATTTGGGAAGGATTAAGAATTCTGTCCTTGTTGAATGAGGTATGTCATTGGGAGTGGGCTTTGAGGGTTAAAACCCACGTCATTCCCAATGAGCCCCTCTCTTTCTGTCTGGTGATGTGGATGAGATGTAAGCTCTCAGCCAATGTTCCAACAACATGCCTACCCTCCTGCTGTCATTCATGCTTCCTAACCTGAGGCCCATGGACTCTACTGCCCTCCAGAACCCGAGCCCCAAACAAAATGCTTCCTTTTATAAGTTTCCTTGGTTACATGGTTTTACACAGCAATAGAAAAATAACTAAGGCCAAGTGTTCATGACTAATACAAACTTAGTAGAAGCTGTAAAGCTGAGCACTGTATCTTTTGGTACTAATTTGTCTGAGGAACACTATCTCCTGACCACTACTTGCTGAATGTGAAGGATTGAGGAGATTAGTGATACCATGCCTGCAATGGATTATGTCATGTTTTAATGTCTGCCTTTTGGAGGTAGAAGAAAAGAGATCAAAGGAGGGACCCATTAATATCATATTAGTCTACAAGTTAGTTACTACACTCAAACTACAGCAAGTTCTGTCTGTTCCTTTGTTTTCAAAAGGTGGTTGCCGTTTTTCTTAGCAAGATGTCTGCATAAGAAACTGAGGGAGTTCTGCAGCTGCAAGATAGCCTTCTCAGCTTCCCCTTAGCTTCATCTTCATCACAATTTTAGAGTCCTCTTTCTGCTTTTTTCCTAAGGTAAAAACCATATCATGAGAGAGTTGATGTATGACAAGCTTAGTAACCATGTTCCTGGCAGAAAAAGTGAAAGAGGCAAGGGGACAAAGTTACCTCTCTAGCCAAGCTTCACCTTCTGTTTTATGAAGGAATTTCTCCCCCAGGGTCTTTTAGCAGGGCTTTATTGGCCACAGCCATGTAGCCCACCACTGAGATTTCTGTTTTGCTTGCTTCTCTTAGGGAGGAAGACAAGAGAGAAGGGGTTTCTGGTGAGTTCTGCCTGGTTGGGCCATTGTCTGCCACTGTGTAGGGCTGGGAAAAGAATGAGTATGAAGAAGTAAGACATTTGAGCACAGGATGAATAATCTATTACAGAGGGAACAATGGGAGATTCAAAAGAAAAGATAATAATTAGCCAAACAAATTATTCTCTGGAAAGAGAAGGAAAAAAGGGGTTGAATTAATTATGCAGTTATTCCACAATGCCTAAACCAGTTTAAAAGAAATTACTTTAAATTGAAATGGGAAATGAGATTCAAGGGGGAGTAAAAAATTGTCTTAAAGATTTAGTGAAAGATGAATTAAAGATTATAAATTAGCCAAGGAGCACATCTGAGTTTTGGAGACTTATTTTGTACAGTGAACAATTAGTCTATTATTTCCACTAATGCTTGGCATGCCGATACTGACAGACAGCATGTGAAGTTCAGCAGAGGTCACAGTACACTCAGTCTTTGTGACTGTGAAAGTAGACGTGATACAAAGATAAGCTATATAAATGTGTTATGGTGTGGTTTTAATGGTTGATCATAGATACATTGAACGTGGAGGGTATAAGGGTATAAAAGCAGTAGGAGAATGAATATAGTGGAAGAATAGATTAATAGTGAAGGTCAAATCCAGGTGAAAGATGGGGTAAGCAGATGAAATAGACTGTTTCAAACTTTGTGGAATATTACTTAATGGGATATTTCCCTTTCCAAGATATGAAATAAAATGTAGCCATCATCAAAATAGGAATGAGATCACAAGAAGAAAAGGAAATTTTCAGAGTCAAAATTGAAATAGAACTGAAAATCAGTCATTAACTTCGTAGGGAAACTGAGGCTGGTTGACCAGTGGGGCTAAGGGTTTTGCAGAAACCAAAGGACACATAACAATGTTAAGCAATTTGCTAATTGGAATACATTGGACTTATGTATTGGTGATGAATAAATGATTAAAACATATTTTTTGATTTCTAATTTTATCTATATTCTCCTAAAAGGCACAATGTTTTTATAGGAAGAGGTAAATATTCTCCCTAAGAGCACATCTCTACTAGTTACTTTTCTGTAAACTGTAACAGAGAACTCCACAGAAGTAACCGGGGTGGGGGGGTATATTTTATTGCACAGTTTCATCTTGAGGCACTAATGCATTACTACTAGCTCTTGACATGGCCATGAGAGGAGGAGGCTACTTTCTCACATGTCCACACACAGGAAGCAGAACTCCTAGCCCTCAAATAGGGGCTGAGACATAATGAACCCCTCCCTGTTCCAGCTAGGCTCTTGTCTACAAGTTTCCTTAGTCTCCCAAAACAGCATCATTAGAGGACCAAGTGTTCAACCCACCAGTCTCTGAAAGACATTCCATGTTCAAACTATAACAACATGCAAGAAGGCAATAGTTTCTTAATATTTTTGGTCTACAGCATTTATTATTTAATATGAAGTGTAGTGTAGCAGCTGATGCCATTGCCTAATCAGTGCCAATTTAGTTCTCTAGATCATTGACTGCTAACTGCCAATCTCTGTGGGTAGTCACCATCTCTGAAAACTTTCATTGGCTCCTGAAGTGCTTAACCTGACTGCACCCTAGGCTACAAATGTCAGGAAATTAGTGTTGCTTGGAGCAGAACTCAAAGAACAGCTAAGGAAGAATGGTGCGGAATATTTCAGCTCTCCTGATCCTCACTGGAATTGTCAGCTGGAGCTTTCTTCTACATTCTTGTTTTCTCAAAGGAAAGAATTCAGCTGAGAGACAGAGGAAGTTCATGCAAAAGTTTATTTGGCAAAGCGGAAGTTAATATAAATATAGATAGGTAGATGATTGATAGATAGATAGATGATAGGTAGATAGATAGATAGATAGATAGATAGATAGATAGATAGATAGATAGATAGATAGACAGATAGATAGATGGAGAGAGAGAGACAGACAGACAGACAGACAGACAGACAGAGACAGAGAGAAGACTGGAGCAGGCTGACCTGAAGAGGGTAGCAGTCCATCAGATTCTGAGTTGCAGATACTTAAAGACAAACTATTTTTTGACTGAGAGATATTGAAGGCTTCTGTGACAATCCCCACCCCACCCTCCCCCACCCCCCCAAAAAAGGAAAAGAAACCAACCATACAGGAAGCTGGAAGAGAGTCCTTAAAAACTGTGATAAAGATGTTGAAGTGTAACTCTTCACAGTTGATGGCTTCTAGTGGCGGGTGGAGGGGTGGGGTTGGGGAAGACTGTTTTCTTTAAGGGGCTGGCCATTGGGAGTTTGATCATGCGTCAATGAGTACATGGACAGCACTTTTTTGAGACAAGGTTTCTCTGTGTAACAGCTTTGACTGTCCTGGAACTCGCTTTGTAGACCAGGCTGGCCTCGAACTCACAGAGATCCACCTTTCTTTGCCCCCTGAGTGCTGGGACTTGATTTTTCCCCCCTCTCTTTTCTTTTTTTGTTTGTTGGATGCAACGGTGGGAGGGTGAACTTGGGAAAAATGGGAAGTAAGTGTGACAGGGGTGAATTGTATGGACTTCGCAACTAATGAATAAAAATATTATGTTGGGGGTAAAAATAAAATGTCATTCATGACAAAATATAGAAGCCCCAAAGCCTCAGCAATCAAACTGAAGAATAGTTAGTGAAATTTTGTGCCAAAATAAATGTTAGTGTAAGAATCCATTACCAAGAAAATATCAGTCTTTTATATGAAGTTTAGACCCCACATTTAAACAAAAAAGAAAACTATTTTTTGACTTTTAAAAATTATTAATATATAACTACATGTTTTTTCTCCCTTCCCTTTTCATCCTCCAGTTTCTTCCTTGTCCCCTCACCACCTCATTGTCTCTCCAATTTCTGGCTTCAGTTTCTATTTAAATAATTTTAATAGTTAATATTTATGAGTGGGTGGTATATTCCAAATCATGATGAGAGTGGAGTTCCCTGTTAGCATGTGACTTCCCATAGTCCTTGCTGTTTGATTGTTTGAAATAGGATATGACTCTGTAGTCTAGGTTTGTCTGGGACTCATCACACACTCCCTTCCTCAGCTTCCAAAGGGCTGGGATTACAGGTGTGAGTACCATACCCAGCTCCCAAAGGGGTTTCAGAACCGTAATACAAATGATATAAAAATGAAGCCAGGGCCGTTTGAAGATGTAGGCTTCTTAATGTTCATGTATGATGAGACAGCTAGGGAAGTTCCTGGAACATTAGCTTCTGATACAGTGCAAAGAACCAGGCTATAGCTCTGCATCTGTTTAACAAAGAGAATTCTGACAGCACTGCTACCTATACAGAGGTGAGGGTTTCTTGGTTAACCACATAGCTAACTCTCACAGGCCTGTTCTCAGGATGACTGAGTTGTGCATTTGTCCTGGCTTTAAATATTTCCCTAGTGGGAATAGACTTTAATTGTTTCCAGTCATGGATAAATTATGGAAGCATTATTGACTGTCTCCTTTTCTGTTTCTTAACCTTGTACCCTGCTTCCTCACCAGAAAATGAAAGTGTGCTCACATTGTTGTATGAATGTCTGTTTCTACAGGGGCCCATACAAAACAAAATAGCACAGTTTTTTGTTATTGTTTTTGTTTTGTTTTGTTTTCAAAATTCCAGTAAAATAGTTACCAATTAAGCAAATAAAATGGAAGAATATCATTCAATATTCATTATATCAAAGAATTTTACAATACCTTATAACAGGCAGAGAAATCCCTAATACTAGAAAAATCCATCCCCTTGATTTTCTGGAAACAATAGTGCCACAAAAAATATCTTTAATGCTTCTAAGTAGAAGACTCACAAAGTTTCTTCAACTTATTCAAGACTTGGTTAATTTAATTGATGGCCATTATTTACTCAAGTTTTAAAAATTCCAACAATACGGAGCCCTTGGACTATTCACTTTACTCATTCTCATAACTTAATTCATTGACTTTCTTCTTTCTTAAATAAAATTTCAATTCATTCAGACACTGACTAGAAAGTGGTGAGAATGAATGAATGCTTTCTCTCCCTCTCTCTACCCCCTCTCTGTGTGTGTATATGTGTGTGTAAGAAAGAGTGTGTGTATATGTGTATGTGTAAGAAAGCCTATGTGTGTGTATGTGTGTGTGTGTGTGTGTGTGTGTGTGTGTGTGTGTCTGTGAGTGGTGAGGGTATGCATGTGTGTACGCTTACAAAATATAAAACTTTCTTTGTATATTTTGCGGTAAGGATTTTATCACAGACTCATACCTAAAGTCGTTTTTCCTGATGATGTGCAACATGGACTGTCAGTTTGTGGCAATCTGTCAGATTTTTAGAACTATAGCAGATGGCATCAAACCGTTTAATCAGAAAAATCCAACTGAAGGTTCTAGATTCTCTTTGCATTTCATTCCTAAAAATGAAATGGTTCAGAGCAGATGGTAACATTGCTATTGTTGAAATGTTATTTTGAGTCAATAATTTAAATTACCTTGTATAATTATACCTATAGCTGTTCTCACCATGTCACCATGTGTGATTTAGTCTTCCACCCTGGCCTCATTTGTTAATTTCTATAAATAATTCTTAGCCTTACATTTTTGGGTGTACCACTACGGGCACCTGGGGATCTGATGCCTGGGATATTGCTGAGGACCCTATCACACACAGGAAAGATCCCTGAAATAAGAGCTGTCTGATTCAAAATGCATATATTAGAAGCTAAGATGTCCAGGCATTTTAGATGTTAAAAGCACATGCTTTTCTTTTAATTTTCAACAACTGATAAAATATAGATACATTTTTGAAGGAAATTTTTCCATTTGGAACTCATTAGAAACAATTTTTCACAAAGAGGAGTTGGGTTATTTTTATCGATATACAGCCAGATTCTAAATTACATTTTGTTTATTTTTGCACATTGAAAACAGATGTTCAATGACCCTGCAAACAAGAGAAATGTGTTACTTGACGGATCCTTTTAATTACAGTTACACCTGGGTTTCAATAATATCTATGACATTTGTGGAAAACACATGAGCCATTTACGGCAGAATGTAATCTAATGTTTTGTTGCATTCGACTTTTATTTTGAAGTAATGTTTTCAAAATGGCTTTTCTTTATCTCCCCACCTAGTGAACTGCTTTAGATGGCTTGTGCTTTCTGTGAATCATTCTTATCACCTAAGTTTTGATTTTTTATTCAGATATTTCATAACTTCTTCGTTCTCTCTATAAATTAAAAGACTTGTTAGATTTTTCATTTAGCTGTAAACATTATTCTAAAACTCATTTGGTTAAAACAATTAAACAACTATGGGATAGTTTCTGTGGTTCAGGAATTACTGGGTTAAATTATTTAGTAATTTAGGTTCATAGTAATTTATGAGATTACTTTCAAAGTATTAGATATGCAAAAGTCATCTAAATGATTGACCAGACCAAGAGAATTCATTTATAAGATGGCTCATTCAGATTCCCAGTATGTCATAGCTAACTATTGGCTAGAACCTGGGTTTATCACATGGACTTGCATATCAAGCATCCTAAAAGCATGACAACTACAAATAAAAGTGAAAATCAAAATATATTTTATGATTTAAAAACAAGTCACATATATAAATTACATAATATTCTCTTGACATGTAGGTCACTTTTATTCAGTGTGAAAGGAAGTCATGCAAAACACATTTAAAAGGTTAAATGTCTGTGTTCTATAAATGTATTTATCCAACTCCTAATACAAAGATGCTAGAAGGTGTGGCCATTGGGAGGTAAATAGTTAATTAGAGGAGGAGGGTGGTACCTCCTGAATTGAATGAGGAACCTTAGGAGAAAAGCCTTTCACATTCTCTCTGCTTAAGACCATTAAGGATGCAGTGAGAAACTATCTGTGGTGTTCTGAATGAAAATGGCCCCTATAGGCTCCTGTGTTTGAATGCATAGTCACCAAGCAGTTGAACTATTTGATAGGATTAGAAGGATTAGGCGGTGTGGCCTTGTTGAAAAAAATGTGTCATAGGGGATAGGCTTTGAGGTTTCAAAAGTCCATGCCAGACCTAGTCTTTCTCCTGCTTTCTGCTGCTTGTGGATCAAGATGTTGAACTCTCAGCTCTTTTTCCAGCACCATGTCTGCTTTTGGTGCCGCCATGGTCCCCACCATGATAATATTGGGCTAACCTCCGAAACTGTAAGCAAGCCTCCCATTAAATGCTTTCTTTTTATAAGAGTTACTTTGGTCATGGTGTTTCTTTACAACAATGACTAAGGCAGGAATTGGTTCCAGGAGTCAGACATTGCTGTGGCAGGCCTGACCATTAAACAGGGCTTAATACACCATCCTAGTAGGAGCATGGAAGACAGCTCTGAGGGCAATTTGAACTATGTGAGCCCATTTCAAGAAGCTTCTGGGGCAGGGGAATATTAGTAAGTGGCCCTGAGACCACTTTTGTGATATTTTGGAAAAGAATGTGCCTGTTCTTTGCTCTTGTCCTAAAAAAATCTGCCTGAGGCTAAATTGAAGACTTCAGTTAATGGTATGGGAAGAGGAGATTTCAAGAAACCCTAGTATTGACTGTGTCATGTGGTTACTGGTGGTCACTTTATGCATATCTATAATGAAAAGGAGTAAGCTAAGCAAGGAAAAATATTAAATATGCAGTTTAGGGGTAAAAGGAGCACCAGGAAATATAATGTTGAAGCCAAGTACAGTGTTCAAGGAGATAGTTTCCTAAAAAGCTGGAAGTTAAATGGAATAAAGGGAGTGGTGACCTCAGGACAACACCCCTCCCAGCTTCTAATTTGTAAAAAGGAATTAAAGGAAAGCTTAACCACTGAAGGAAGCCTGAAACAGAAAACTGATGCAAATATATTTGAATAAGGGGAGAAGGTTCCAGCCACACCCAGTAGCATAATTTGGCAGCTTTGGTTCTGGCTTTAGAATCAAGAATACAAGAAAGGGGTTTTAAAATCTTCCTCCATGGCTAAGGAAAGCCCCAGAGACAAGACATGTCAAGAGTGTCCCTGCATGGAGGATCAAAAGCCATTGTATGAAGCTGTGGAGCCTGGATTGTGTTGGAGATGCCAAGATATAGGAAATGGCAGAGCCATGGGATAACTGCCAAGGAAAGCTGAAGTCTGGGTATGGAACCAGTCCAAGAGAGAGAAGTATGTTGTAGTTAACAAAGCTGGAAGGAGTTGGAGTTCTGGAGAAAGCTTTAACATCAGACATGGAGATGCGAAATTTGGAACTTGCCCTGCTGGTTTTTGGATTTGTTTTGGTTCAGCATGTCCTCACTCTGCTCCCTGTCTTCCCTTTTGTTGTAGTAATGTACATTCTATGCCCTTGTGTGTTGAAAGTTTGTGATCTGCTCTTTGATTTTTCATTTGTACATGGGATTTTAGTTAAAAGATTGCCTTGAGTTTCAGAAGAGACTTTGAACTTTTAAGCAGTGTGGAGACTGTGAAAGAATATGATGACTTTTGAACTAAATGCATTCTTATGGTATAGGTACAAGTCTATAGGCCAGAGAATGAAATGGGGTGGTTTGAGTGAGAATGGCCCATATAGTCTCATATTTGAATGCTTAGTTACCAGGGAGTAGAACTCTTTGATAGGATTAGAAGGATTAGGAGGTGTAGCCTTTTTGGAGGAAGTTTGGAACTGGAGGTGGGCTTTGAAGTTTCAAAAGTCCATGCCAGGCCTAGTTTCTCTCTTTCTTGTTCTCTCTCTGTCTCTGTCTCTCTTTCTCCTCTCCCTGCCCCCTCTTTCTTTTTCTCTCCCTCTCTCCTGTCTGTGGATCAGGATGTTGAACTTTGAAACTGCATTTTCCTAGACTTTAGAACGATACAAAATACGTGTTTATTGTGAAATCAAACTATGACAACTTGTTATAGAAATATAAACTAAGAGAGAGATAATAATGGTGATGGGTCTATCAGTGGAGTCACCTGCTGTTTGTTATCAACACTTATACTCTGATGGACATGGTAAAGTATTTTATGATAACCAAAGGCTTTTATTTTCTTTTTTATACATAGATTATGCTCATAAATTATTTAATTGTGTTTTATAATAATTTTGCAACTCAGTAATTGATGCCTTAGAAAGGAAAGAGACTAGAAGTAGGGAAACCAATATGAAAGTTAATATTCAAATTACAAATATAAAGTCATAAATATACTATAAAAATATAATATAATGAAACTATAAAGTTAAAATTCAAATAATACTCAAAAGGACCAGGCATATGGAGCAGAAATAGACCTTGCTCTGGGGAGAAAGATGGAGAGATACACAAGTGAATAGATAAGCTTTGGATTAAAAATAACTGCAGATGATTCTGAATTCTTCTGTGTCTGCTTATAGAAAAAAAAAGTCCTTTAAAAAGATAGCAAAACACATGGAGTCAAGTGCTGTTCAATAATGAATCTAGTTTTCATGCATACCATCATGATTTATCATCAGACAAATAAGTTCAGAGAAGTAGCCAGGGATGAGTGGGAAACATAGTATAAAAAACAAAAAAACAAAAAAAAAAACAAAAAAAAAACAGAGAACTTACTTTCAAATTAACTCATGTGGAGACTATTAAGATGGATAGAGAATAGAAGGAGGGATATGAGGAAGAGGGAGGAAGACAAAGAGGAAAGAAGGGAAAGAGGGAGATAGGTAGATGAGACAGAGAGAGAGAGAGAGAGAGAGAGAGAGAGAGAGAGAGAGAGAGAGAGAGAGAGAGCTGAACCTGCATGTAAGTAGACATTTCTGATGTCCACTCATCTTAGCAGTAAGTTATAGAAATGATGGAGTAAACACTCTTTCCCAATTGAAATAAACCAGTGCAGTGAGAACAATAACTCTCTCTTCTTTGATCCTGACCATCAGGTTGATCTTTTGCAAATCCTTTTCACATTTGTTATGGATTTAACCTAAAAAATCTGTACAGTACTTCTACATTAAAAAGTCAATAGTGCTGAGAGAACCAACTCTCACAACTTGTTCTTTTTCCTCCACATGTGCATTAGGCAAGAACACCTCTACACACACACACACACACACACACACACACACACACTAACAAATACAATAAAACTTAAAATATATATATGATTAAACTAGAATATCAGGCAAATGTTCAATGTTTACAGCATATAAGAAAAAGCTACAGTCCAGTTGAATAGAGGGAGGAAGGATTACATTAGCAAGGGGGCGATCAAGATTGTGATGATGAAAACCCACAGAGACAGCTGACCCAAGCTTGTGGGAGCTCAGGGACCCTAGACCGACAGCCAGAGAGCCTGCATGGGGCTGACATAGACCCTCTGCATGTGGGTGACAGTTGTGTAGCCTGGTCTGTTTGTGGAGCCCCTAGCAGTGGGACCAAGACCTGTCCCTGGCACATGAGCTGGCTTTTTGGAACCTATTCCCTATGGTGGGATGCCTTGCCCAGCCTTGATGTAGTGGGGAGGGGCTTAGTCCTGCCTCAACTTGATATGTCATGCTTTGTTGACTCCCATGGGAGGCCTTACCCTTTCTGAATGGAGAGAAGGAGAAGTGGATGGGGGGGGGAGAAAGGGATGGGGGAGGCAACAGGAGGAGAAGAGGGAGGAAAGCTGTGGTTGGTATGTAAAATAAATTTAAAAATTTAATAAATAAAAAGGAAAAAGCCACTGTGGGAGGATGGTGTCAAGGGCTAGGGTATTTCGGGGCTCCTGCATGCTAGATCAGTCAATCTGCTGATGAGCTACACTCCAGCCCTTTTTTGTAAGTGGGCTAGGCCACAGTTTAGTGAACCACACCCTTGTCATCTTTTCCTAACCCCTCCACTGAGAAAATCTCAGTATTTGTTATGAGAACATGAAAAGCTCATTGCTATAAGACAATGTAAAGGCACGCTTCAGTTGATAAGGGCATCCTTGGGAAAGCCTTGTACATGCTGGAACTGCCTTTTCAGTATAGATTTCCAGACATAAGTATTAAATTGTGTGCACAAAAGGATCCTATGTGATATCAAAACTTGTGGAAAATGTTACGTGTTAAATAGTAATTTAAGACCAGTAGCTGAAATACTTCAGAAAAAGCATTTTTTTGATCAAGTCTATATCTCCCCAGAGGGCTCTTAAGCCTTTCTTTGAGTCACATCCCTAGATACTAACATATCTTGAAAATAACAGGAAAGTGAACCTATAAAAAAGTTTCCTAGAATATGCTGTTGAAATCTCAATTGTTTTTCTATGATTCTTCATGTTAGTGCTTATGCCTGAATTAGACCATTAATGTTGGGATGGATGAGATGAGATGGCTGAGCAGTTAATAGTTCTTGTTGCTCTTGTAGAAGAACTGGATTCTGTTCCCAGCACCCACGTGATAATCCACAGCTGACTTTAACTTCAGTTCCCGGGGATCTGAGCCCTCCTGTCCTCTGAGGGCACTGGGCATACACAAGGTGCAGAAATTTACAGGCAAGCAAACACCCGTACACATTAAAAGGAAAGAATAAAAAATAAGAAGAACAATCCACTTGGTGAATTCTAAACTCCAAATTCTTTTCCAAAGCCTGTTTTTAAAAATATACCTCCAAATCATTATTGTATCTAACACATGGGAATGATTATTCATATAGGAAGGGGTACAATTTGAATAGCTCCACAGTGTAGTAAATTCGGGACTATAGTAGGAAAAATTATACTGGGTTAGCCAAGTCACAATTCCCCCACCATTTTTGGAATCCCTGGTAAATATTGACTTAATCTGAGTTTGTTAAAATTGACATCACTAAAGGTTTTATTATACCCATGACCTTTAAATGATAAGGAATTTGAGAATTAGACTACTGTTTTTATATGAATAGTAATCATTCAGAACACACAGACAAACAAGATGAAGGAGTGAAGGTTTTCTTTCCTTTGTGGGTCCTCAACAAGGAGCTGGGGATCTGTTCACATGGGGAGACTGAATCACAGCAAAATGTCCATACTCATGGATTCTGGGTGAAATTGATCCATACATACAAGTTCGTGTGTGTGTGTGTGTGTGTGTGTGTGTGTGTGTGTGTGTGTGTGTGGCAAGAGGGGGGAGGGTGTGATTTAATCTACGTATAAAGCACCTCTTTTGGTATAACATCCCAACTGAATGAAATCTTTTTTTCCTGACAGTTTGTTCTCTTTCTTTGCTTTCATATTTTTCTATCTGTAGTGGGATATAGGAGCACAGTCATTATTGAGTTTTGGTCTCCTCATACACAATACTACACCAAATCTCTCAAAACTATTATCACATGGCTCCAAATGTCCTTCTGTCAGTATGACTAAGAATTGTAAAAGAAGTGAGTTTTTAAGAAATTGACCTAGGCAAATTAGATTCCACTTTGCATTTCTTACATTACATTATCTCTGATGATTTTCTGTCATGCAAAATAAACACTACTTTCCATTCTGTGTTAAAAATCACAAACTGTATCTGGTAATGCTTTTTATAATAACTCAGATTATAACTCAGGAGGAAGGTCTGAGTGCACCGATATGCAGCCATTACTTTGGGTTAAATCACAGAAAGTCTATAGTGATGTGTAAAATGCGGATATAAATTAAATGCCTTATATTTATTTGAGCTGTAATGAGAGAGGGTTTCTAGCAATCCTACTTCATAATTCAAATTGCTACAAACTATTTTCAAACTCTTCCATGTTAAGATTTTTGATAGAAAGTTTTATTGCTGGTCAGAATGGATATTTAGCTTTCTTCAAATACCTTCATCTTTCTTTGTTTCACAGTGTCTATACTTTCAAAGGGTTTTAAAAATTGCAAATTGTTCTTGAGAAATTATGATAAAAATCTCATTTTGAAAAATATAGCTGGGTGTCAAATGGGAAAAAGAGACAAACCAGATATAGTGTTTTATCCAGTATAATATGAATTTAAAATAGATTTTGTATAAAGCCATGGAATAGAAAATGAAATTTGATTATAAGGTACCACCATCTCTATTAGGAAATAAGGCTGAGAAAATTGACCAGATAATAAAGCAAGAGTTCTTTTTATTTGTTTTTTTCTCTCTTTGGGAATTCTTAAAAATTATAAAGGCTTCAAAATTTTCCTTCCAGGCATTGTAACCACAGCAGATTGGTGTGTCCCATGATTGAGACTGATTTTTCCTATGCAGATTGAGTCTCTAGGGCAAAATTTCATAAGTGAGAACAGCTACTTCCACAAATGCGTTTGCTGCCCTGGAGGAGAAAATGAAACATATGTCCCAACTTTCATGTTTCAAATCTTTGGTGGTCTGGAGACAGCCCCTCCACACCAAGTAGACACTTACCCAGAGAGCCATGTGCAGTTTGCCTCCGTGAAATTGCAGCTCCCCTGGGCCAGCCACGACCTAGGAAACATCTGCTTCACCACCAGACAAGATTCACAAAGGAAGCCTGCTCAGCTATCAGCTTACGTTTGAAAAAGACAGGCATCATTTATTTAACTTAAATATCTGAATCTCTATAGTGAGGGCATTTGCAGACAAATTTAGAAAATACAGAAATGTGTATTTTTTTTAATGTTCACAGTTGTTTTTAATTTTATTTTATGACACATTTATGTTGATTCCTTTTTTCTTTTTTAAACTGTGGCAAAGTGCATGTAGTACAAAGTTACTATTATAATCTTATTTTATTAATTTATTCATATTTTATCTCTTTTGTATATGTATATATGATGTGTGTCTGTGGTGTGTGTGTGTGTGTGTGTGTGTGTGTGTGTGTGTGTGTGTGTGAATGCAGGCCCACATATGCCACAGCACACACAGTCCTTGCCTTCGACTTGGTTTGACACATGACCTCTTGTCTGCCATTGTTACCTTGGCTAATTGGCCTCTAAGCTTTCAGGGATTCTCCTGTCTTCTTCCATCTCATCAGAGGAGTGCTGGGAATACAGATGCTCACTGATTTGTCTGCTTTACAAGGTATTATGGTTAGCGTTAACTGTCAGTGATAGGCCAGAATCACCTCAGAGATGGGCCCTGTCTTAGATAGGGTTTCTATCGCTGTGAAGAAACACACATGATCACAGCAGTTCTTATTAAGGAAAACATTTCATTGAGGTGGTAGCTTACAGTTCAGAGGTTTGGTCCATTATCATCATGGTAAGGAGCATGGTGGCGTGCAGCACACATGGTGCTGGAGAAGGAGCTTCTATGTTTGATCCTACAAGCAACAGGAAGTGGTCTGTCTCACTGGGCGTGGCTTGAGCATATGTGAGACCTCAAAAAGCACCTCCACAGTGGCACACTTCCTCCAACAAAACCACACCTACTCTAACAAGGCCACACCTCCAAATCATGCCACTCCCTTTGGGGGCCATTTTCTTTCAAACCACCACAGGCCCCTTAGAATGCCAGTGGGGTATTTTCATAATTGTGTTAATTGAGCTAGGAAGACCTTCCCACTGTATCATTCCCTATCTTGGATCCAGGAACATATAAATGAAGAGAAGTGAGCAGTAGCATTTACTCATTAACGTGACATGACCGGCTGCTTCAGAATCTTGCAAATTTGACTTCCCCACTACATAGGACTGTACCCCTGAGCTATGATCCAGAATAAACAATTTCTCCCTTAATTTGCTTTTGTGGTAGGATTTTATTACAGAAACTGGAAAAGAAACTGTGTCCTATGGGTTCTGGATATCAGAACTTAACTTCTTGTGCTCAGATAGTAAGCGATTTACACACTAAGCCATCTTTCCATACTATTAGGGTTTTCTTTGAGGCAGGGTTACTGTAACTAAAGTTTACTTCAAACTCCTGGTCATTCAGTCTCTTTGGCCATAGTGGTAGATTACAGGCATGTTCTACCAGGCGGGGCAGTTTTTGTGTATGGTTCTGTGAATTAAGCCTACTCACATCTCTGTGACCCAATAACAGTATCCATTTTCAGAAACTTTCATCCTATAGACTTGAAACTTTGTAGCAGTTAAACAATAAATCCTCATTCTTTTCTAAACCAAATCCCTGAGAATCATCATTCTACTGTGAGTCTTTGGGATTTTTTGATTACTTTACTTCATGTAGATGGAGTCATTGTTATTATGCTTTCAATGGCTTTTTTTTGTTTGTTTATTTAATATAATATCTTCCAGGTTTATTTACATTGTAATATGTGCTCAAAATTTCCTTTCTAATTTGTGACTGAATAATACTCTATTGTATGTATTTTCCTAGTCATCTGTATTCGTCCACCAGTATGCAAATGACATATTTCTGCCTTAGGTCAATTAGGGGTACTGATGTTAAGAACACAGAGGTGCAAATATCTGAGCTTACATTCAATTCTTATAGGTATGTACCCAAAATTAGGCTTGCTGGATCATATGATAATCCTATTTTTTACGTTAGAAAAGTAGTTATGCTCTTTTGTCAGATTGTTATTCTATTTTCTATCCTAACCAACCTTGCATGAAGAGAAAACCTCCTCTTGATCTCATATTATTTTCTGAATATTTAAAAAACAGTGATCACATTACATTTGGTGTTAAGTTTTATTACAAAAAGTATAATTAATAATCTTTCACTTATATTTTTATAATATACCTCCAAGTAGAGATTCCCCATCATAAATTCATAGTATAGGTTGAATATCAGCACACACCATGCCACTAATACCACACAATCATAAAATCAAGGTAGTAAACACACATTACCTCCAAAGCTTTCGTGTGAGTATGTGTGCATTTCAAATGCATAATGCCATGTTGGCCATATGGGTGTTAACTATGGATGTGACGTAGGGCAAAACTAATGAACTATGTGACTCCACATTTCTCCTTCCTCTCAGTACCTGGCAGTGGCCATTCTGTTCTTTGCTTTTAAAATTCTGGCTATTTTTAGGTAAGTGAAATCATAGAGTATCTCTGTTCCTGACACTAGATTATTTCACTTCATATTCTTATCCATGTTATTACATAAAATTTAATTTTCTCCCTTTTAAAATCTGTTCAAAATAGCCTTTTTTGGCAAATTGTTTTACAAAATTCCTATTCTAATGCATACTCTTACTTCTGGTGTAAAGGTGCCACCTTCACATGTTCCAACACTGATTGATACTATTACTTAAATCTGTGTGGTTTTATTTTTAAAAAGACTATTTTAACTTGCTAATTATTGTTAGGCAAATGTCTAACAAGTTCCAGTCATTAACTTGCACCTGAGAGGCATTTAATGAATGGCCTCTTCAATTCCCTAGCTCAGTTTTTCCTGCAGGATGTTTACTTTTCTTTCCACATCATTAGTGGTCACCTTTTAGTGCTGTTTCCTTCTGTTGTATGCAAAATCAAAACTCTGTGTATTCACATATGTGATTTCTCTCCTTCAGGTAATGGTTTATTATTTTTCTAATTGGTAAAGAATTTTTCACTGTTCATCATGTTTATTAGCAATTTCTCCATTAGGTATTTATATTTTGACTTCATATTTAGTTGCTAAATTCACATCAAATGTAGGTGTTTTTGCTACCATGACTGGAATGAAGCATCTTTTAACATCCCAAGAAAATTCATCCTTTCATTCCACACTATCGTCTAATGGTATTTTTATTATAAAGAGATACCAAATTCATACGTACGCTGGATATCAGATTTTTTTAGACTGCTTTATTATTATTATTCTTAAGTCCTTCATGTGCAACATCATTTAAGTATTGAAGTTTATTGTCTTTAGTGTTTCTTTCATTGCCAATGTGGCTTCATTGTTGGACTTCTTTGAGTGTTTTTGGCTATTTTTTAATTTCCTTCAGGATGAATTTTATACTTACTTCTTACTCCAGGAAAAATGAAGTCATTGGTATTTATATTGGAATTGTATTAAGTGACCTGAAAATAACTGTTACCATTATAATTGAGCTTCTAAAGTTCCTTGCTTATAAATTGTGATCAGTTGACTATCATACTGTTTCACAAACTTCAAAATGTGTTTTTATTTGATGAATCTATACTAGGATTTTGACATACTAAACCTTTTTCTTTATATAACATCTTCAATGATAATTTTGTTTTTTAATATTTTTCTAATAAATATTAAATTAGAACTATTTGATTATTATGTTCATTTATTCATCTATATATTTGTTAATTTATTGCTTATAAAATTCAAATTTATCTAGATTTTACGAAGTTGAAAATTACAATGTTGATTTTTATGATTGAGGAGTATACATGTCTATAAGATGTTTTGTATTATAAACATTTTCTATTATATTCTGTATGATAAAGACTTTTTAATAGCCAATGTTTGTTTAAATACTTTATATATTTTCTCACCTTTGAAAAATCTACCTATCAAAGGCAACTAAAAGCACCAATGTTATGAGATGCTTGTTTGAATAATTTTAATATATACATTTTAACTTTAAATTAGGCAAACTGGTTTTCAATAATAATGGATGTATTCCATTACATACAACTACTATCTTTGATATTTAAAAAATATAGAAAATAATACAAATAATGTTTTTATTATGTTGTAAATAATTTTAGGCATCCAAGGTATTTTGGTATGTTTAGATATAAATAGCATTAGGCCATAATATTGATCTTACTTGAGCATTTTTTAAGTGTATATAAATATTTGTCATTCTTTAAAAGGGAGTGATATCATGCATGTTTTTCTCAAAAATGATGTATGCTTACATATGAGAATTTGGAGCTGGGAATCACAGATAAGAGAAAACATGTAACATTTACTCTTATGGTCTAAGTTACCTCACTCAATATAATCTTTTCTAGCTCAATCCATATACCTAAAATTTCATGATTTCATTTTTCTTTACAACTGAATAGTATCCTATTGTGTATCTGTACCATGTTTTCATTATCCACTCATCAGATGAAAGACATTAAGTTGTTTCAGTTTCTTGGCTATTGTGAATTGGGAAGCAATTAACATTGCTGAGCATGCAATAGGATGTGGAATAGGATGTCCAGTCCTTTGGGTATATGCCAAGGAGTAGTATAGTGGGGTCATATGGAAGGTTTTTGTTGTAGAGTTTTGAGTGTTCTCCATACTTATTTCCAGAGTGGTTATACCAATTTTCATTCTCATAAACAATTAATGAAGTTTTCTCCTTCTCCACAACCTCACCAGCATTTCTCACAAGTTATTTTGTTGATCTTGGCCATTCTAACTCAGGTGATGTGAAATCTAAAAGTTGTTTACATTTGCATTTTTCCTAATTGATAAGGATAATAAATGATTTTTGAGATATTTCTTAGCCATTCTCATGTCTCCTGTTGAGAACTCTCTCCTTAGATCTCTAACCCACATTTAATTGGATCATTTGTTTCATTGACTCTTTGTTTTCTTGAGTTCTTTGTATATCCTGGATATTACTCCTCTAACAGATATATAGCTGGCAAAGATTTTCTCCCATTCTGTGGGTTTCTTCACTCAATTGTTTTCTTTTCCTTAGCTGTTCAGATAGGTCCCAGTTGTCGGAAGTTTACTTTAATTCTTGGCAAGTGGAGTTCTGTTCAGAAAGTTTTTTTTTCTTACCCTATAACTGATGTGGTACTTACTATATTTTCAACTGGCAGTTTTAGTGCTTCAGGTTTCAAATTGAGGTCTTTGATCTACTTGGAGATAATTTTTCAGGGTGATGGATATGGGTCTGCTTTCATTCTTCTGCATATGGACATCTAATATTCCCAACAGAAAGAGTTGAAGAGCATGAAATTGGGTGGGTAAAGCATGGGGAGCATCTGGGACAAGTTGGGGGAGGGTAAAGAATATGATGAAAGTATATTATATGAAAAAACATTTTAAAAGAACACATGAAATTTGGGGAAAATAATAGTGGAATGGATGGAGGAAGAACTGAAGCAGAGGAAATGGTGTGTGTAATATTTGTGAAGTTCCAGTGGAAAACTCCTTTCAGATTCCTAGCAAAGTTCACACACACACACACACACACACACACACACACACACACACACGTACACACGCATACACAGGCACAGGCACACAAGCACACACACATATGCACGCATCTCTCTGAATCACACATTTTATATTTGTTGACTCTGAATGATCTTCCTCATAATCTAAAGTATTTAGATACTGCTTAACATGTTTATTGACCTGTTTTCATCTCATCATGTTCTAAAGTAAGCATGTGTCTATAATATCTTAAAGTCATCACTCATTTTAACGCATTGTCCATTGAATCTTATTTTCTGTATCCTCTCATGCTGTGTTGTTTCTTTCTTGCACTCTTTTTCCTCCTCAAGCCATTTGAAATCACATGTTTCATTTTCTAGCTACAAGGAAGGCATTCTTCACTCGGTAAACTTTCAACAGGAATTAATTAAGACTGTATTCATTGCCAGGATCTTATGTAGGACTGTCAGTGAACAAGCATTCTATAAAGATTTCTCTCAGGCCTTATTGTGGGCTGAAGCTGAAGATAAAAGTAAAATCTATATAACTGAATATGAGTTTTAAAATCACGAGGAACTGTAGAGGAGTGTTTTCCAATGGGCAACAGTATTATGCAGGGTTCAGAGTTGGTTTCTTTGAGATGTCATGAAAGGGTTGGTAGGGTAGATTAGTAGTGCTCAAGAATAGGGAAAGAGTTGTGCCTAGTTGAGGAACTAGAAAAGGAGCAATGCAACCAGAGAGAACAAAGGTCTTGATCATGTGGCCATGGAGAGGTGGACACTTTGAATCCAAATAATGTGATGCCACTCAAGTATTTTGAGCACAGGAATAATGTGATCTGGTTTTATAAAAATGGAATTATCTTGAACTGACAGAACGTTAAGAGTATGCAATGTGTTCTTGCTTACACCATTTTTGTTTCATGAACTATTGGTTTTGTCCCCCTGTTGCTCAAAGTTCCAGTAGAAAACCTCTTCCAGATACACACACACACACACACACACACACACACACACACACACACACACACAAATAAACACTACCAAGCCACTAAAAGTTGTCCACAGATAGGCCATCCCCTCTAAACATTTCACTTCATACTTTCTAGGAACAAAGATCTCTTACATAGCCACATCATCACATGATGCCTAAGATAATAGCTACAACTTCAATACAGTTTTCAAGTTTCCCTAAGGTTTCTCAAAAAGCTTTTGTCCAATCTCATGTAATACAAGACCCAGTTAGTGCATTCCCTAAACAATCTGTATTCTCCTCATTATGCATCTTTCTGCTTTTGTTCTTCATGCTACTTAATCTCAGAGAGACTTCAGGTCATTTGTCCTGTAGGTCACCCTTGTTCTAATAGGCCTGGGTGGCAGACTTACATTTATATCCCGTTTTGCTTTTTCCATATATTAATTGCTTGAATAGGCAGAGAAAGTCAAATCTGTGTGAGCAGAGGCTACATTGACAGTTGCTTGTGTGATCTCTATTAGGACAAATGTTTGAACCAGCACAGTTATTTCTAAAGTCATCTTTTGTTTAAGTGATAAATGAGGATCTAGGGGGAGTATAATCTGGGGTTCAATAACCTATAAATTTGCCTTGGAAAGTTGTGTCTTATTTATCTCCTTCATTTATCCCTTGGGGCTAGTAGTTGATTTCTAAAGTTTGGAACATCCAAGGTAGATGTGTTATTGATGAAATCACTGCTCAGAGCTGATGACAATTTAATGTAGGGCAAAACTGGATTGAGTGACTTTTGCTGCAACTGATGTTGGCCTTGCTTCATGTTAAGTGACTGGCCAATTTATCTAAGTTATAGGAAATATTGTGATTGCTAAATAGACTGTCATAGATAAAGATACACACCATTCATCTTGAACAGGTTCACCAGACAGTAATAAGAGAAAGTCAAGGGGCATAGACTTCTTAAACCCCTTAAAATTCAATGTCCTTCCATACAAAAATAGTTGCATGACTTTTTATCTTTTAACTATTTCAGCACAGTCCAGCTCACTAAATACACATTGCACCCCAAAGAGTGAAAACATGTTTTACTCTATCATTAAAATATTAACTGTTTGGATTCATGTGTAAAATGAACACAAACTGTTTATTCTTTGAGTTGGGAACACAAACCTGGGTAATTATCAATGTTTATTAAACTGCAGATTCTGGATTATTTCTAAGGAAAATTGGACTTACTTTCCAACAAAGCCATACATGTTTCTTGAATGCATAGAATTGGAGGGACAAAAGTGTGGGAACATAGGAATTTTGGGAATATGCTATGCTGGAAAAGTACTTCAATAAAATCGCATAAGGCTGTATAAGAAACACAGCCTGCCTTCGGTGGGTGGGAGGAAATAAAAGCTTATGAAATGCATATAGTGACCCAATATAAATAGTTCAAAGACAAATTTAAAACACTGGTAACAAGAATTCTTCCCCTACATAGGTGATCCAAACCATATATATTTTTACGTGTGATTTACTGTAAACAAATAGTAGTATCCCAGGTACTAAAACATTAATTATTTCCTACCTGGTTCATTTGCTGTTCACAAAAGTCACCAGGCCAGTTGTAGGAACTGAGTGTGATATTCTTTCCGCTATTGACCGAAATGGAACACTGACTTTGCCAAGTCTTTCTGGGTCTTGGTAACTTTAACATGAATTCATAATTTTATTAGGAAGCAACTTAACATAAGATAAATTTAGATAAGCACATCAAATGTCCATTCTGTACAGGCTGAAAAAATAAGGAAATAAAGCTTGTTACTCCTTTGTTGTAAACTTGTAGTTAATAAACCCCTGAGTTATTTCCTGTTTGTTAAAATATTTTTTTCATACCTCACATACACATTTTCAAATATGTGATTCTTTTAAAAATGAATTTTCATTTTTGGTGTATCTTCCACTATTTTCCCTCTCAATAAGAAGATATACATTATTTATCTTACACCCTCCTGTGTGTTTAGCTGTGTCTACCATCTCCCTCACCACTTAGGGTCATTACTGAATTTCTGTAGTATTACATACTTTCAAGCCATTACTTGCTGCATTAGGGTTTGACAAATTGCCCTCTTGAAATCCTTATTCTATTTTTATAGCTTTTCCATTTGATTTAATGAGTTAGGGAAATTTACTTCACTTTACTTTAATTGCTTTATTAGAAATGCCATATTTTCCAGAAGGCTGGAGCTGAAAAACTGACTTTCTCAAGTCTCTTCCAGGTCCTATATTCATTAATTTACTACATTAGTTCAGCCCTTAATCACTGAAAATTATAATTATAACCCAATTCAAGATTTATCTGGTTCTTCTTTCATGTTTACAGAAGAAACTATGTAACGATAGGCCCATTCCTTTCCATTTATTTCTTTATCCATTTAGCTTATTTACTATATTTAAGTCACATTTAATTTCAACTGGTGTTTAATAAAAAAAAAAAAAAACACACCCATGCTGTCAAACACTGATCTTGTAAGTCTATATTTTTTCTGTCTTCATGTAATTTATCTAGCTTAAGGTAGGGTTGAATAATTCTATTGTAGTAAATCAAATTTTTCAGAACAGTAAGTTAGTAGTTACATATTTAAAACTATCCATAGGACCTATCTATTATATTTGTGTCCTTATAATTAGAAAGAAGAAATATTAGAGACAGGGATTAAAGTTAAGAGTAGTATGAATAGTCAAACAGTTTCAATTATTTTAAAAGTTTGATAGCATCTGACATACTCATCTAATTAATACTAGTCATAATATTATTGTGATGACTCCATCCACAAAGCAAATTTTAGGTTATCGGTGCAATTGACATTTTTGTACATGTCACATTTAAGTCCCAACAAAATGTGCAACTTATGAGACTTTTGAAAAGAACTGAAACAATTATTTAAATATAATTTTCCTGGAAATGTAGGAACCATACTTAATGACCACCCACAAATATTACTTGTATGATTGAAGAAAATTAAGTTCAAAGGACATGTAAAAGTGACCCGACATATTTTATTATTTAAATTATAATTGCTAACATTTCTTAATTATCCACAAACTTATGCCTTTGAGTTGATCTTTTTAGGTATTCTGCTTCATTTTATGTTTCATTTTTGAGTAAAAAAATAAAGATATATACATATTTATTCATATTTATCTATACATGATTATGCAAAAATATATATATATGTACATAGACACATTTATACCTAAGACATAATGAAGTACATTGTGTAATTTGTAAACACAGAGGAAAGAACATCTAACTCAGCTCATTTGTAGCATAGAATGACTCAAGAACTGACATTTTGGCTAAGACATCAAGTTGAATAAGTTGGTAACAGGTAATAATATAATTGAGGGTAGCTATTAAAGAAGATATTCATCCAGCCAAGAAAACAGTGTCTGTACATGTCTGCTGTGTGATACCTGCTTATCAATAAGAATTCTACCTTAACGTTTATTTTCATGGGAAACTGGGATAATAGTAAAACAATTTGGAATAAATTTATATGTTATACATAAGTGTTTTTGTTATTACTGTTGTTGTTTCTCCTGAGCTATGGTAGGGACCAAAAGCAATGGACTGACTTAATTGCTTAGATGCTAAGAAGACAATTCTGTTACCAAAACATCATTAAAATGTGTTCTCGGCAAGAGTGAAGGGCACTTAGAAATGGTCAATTTCTAACCTCTCAGAAGGCTTTCAACTATAGACAGGAAGTACTGTACAAGCCTCTTTCTTATGTTAATGTGGCCTCCTGGTGGAAACGCTTTCTGTGTTCAGTGAGATAATACCTTTGTATTGAAAAAGATCCATGATAAAACCTTTTCCTAATTTCTAGGAAAATACATATCTGTGAGCCCAATGATACTACACTTTGACCAGATCTATAATTTTAGGACAACATTATATCACATACACTCGATTAATAGGCTTTAGCTTTCTTCTCCATTAAAAATACATTGACTTTTATGTCTTTGTAGCTGCGGGTAAAAGTTGTTTATTGATGAAAGTGCAAGATGACCTTTTTTTTTTTTTTTGGTCAGGATAAAACTCTTTAAAATTATTTGATGCAATTCAAATTTTCAAGTTTCTGAAATAATGAAATCTTCATGCCCACCTTTCAGGTTTTGTTGACCTTTCAATTGTTTAATGCTTAATGTATTTATTGTTTTTTATCTAACCATTTTGAGAAGTTTGTATTGAATTATAAATTACTCAGTTGAGGAGTTTCTGTGTTTTAAACTAAGGCTAGTAGGGAATTAAGTAACAGGTAGGTAGTTCACAAAGAAACAAATCTGTCAATAGTATCACATTCACATTCCATGCACTGACTTATTACCATATTAATAATATGGTACCATATTAATATCATGTGTCCATATTACAGGATAAATTCAAATTGTGCAAGCTAGTTCCAGTTAATGCCATTATTGTGGCTGTCTGGTTTTTCACTGTGTAGTGGGTGGTGTTATTAGCACAGTGGGTGCTGAAGCCACTGGTACTCCATGAAAGTCATAATAAAATCTACTGTAAACCATCCATGAAGGGGACTTTTACAGATGTCATGATTATGTGAGCCTAGAGGCTGTCTTGCTATAACTGGCCTCCCATGAGGTTGGTGTTCTGCAATTGTTCCTGGAAATTCAGAGAACAAGAATTTCACAATGTTCATAGAATTTCACAATGTTTACAATTGTTGACTGTTACTTTGAGTTAGCAACATTCACATAAAGATGAACAGCCATTCATGCTTGCAGGCCTGTCCTTTTGATATAAATCCAGAATTATCTTTGATTTTCTCTTTTTTTTTGCTACAGAATTAGGTCGCTGTGATAATGTTGAAATGACTACCTAATAATTATCATGGCATGTTCTTTTTTCCACAAATATCTTGTTTATGTGTCTGTGGAATATTCTACTGTGGACATGGAAATCTCACAAATATCTATGTATTAATTTCTTAGTTTTTTAATTTGGAAGTTTTGTCTTTTATTTCAGTTCCTTTACTGATCATAAATCACTAAAACAGTAGCTATAAACCTTGATAATTCCTTTAGTGGGTGATACAGATAGTTGTTTAAGAATTATTTATCAGAAGGGCCAGTGGCATAGTTTAGTGGGTAGAGGTGATGCCACTCAGTGATGTGTGGTGGTATTTTACTTGTACTGAAATGTGATTTTAATTGTATGTTAATAAATTAAGATGCCTGGGTGTCAGAGCTATTAGAGCCATAGCAAGTGCGTGGCGGTGGTGGCGCACGCCTTTAAGGACTTGGAGGGCGGTACATACAGGCAGTGACAAGGCAGTCACGTGTTTAGGTTTACAACCAATGAGAAGGCAGAACAGTTAGACTTTTTAAAGACATACACACAGGAAGTAGGCCCCCTTTTTTTTTCGGAGAGCTCTCTTGGCTGAAGCAGGATAGCTGAAGCAGGAAGGGCAAGGCTCTTAGTTCTGACCTCTTGGCTTTCTTCTCTGAATCGGCTCTGTGTTTCTTATTTAATAAGACGGTTGGTTACATCTACAGTGATGCAAATGTAGGGAGATCCGACTCCACAAGGTTGTCCTTTGACCTCTGAATACATTCCTTGACACACATGCCCATCAATACATCACACATGCACACAAGACAATAACAATAAAGGAAATTAAAAAGAAAATGTGTATTTAACAGAAACAGACTTTAATATATTTGCCCTCCTAAAACAAGTGCCTTAAAATTCTTTGTCTTATTACTCCCAATTTAGTTACTGCTTTTCATAGCTAGATCTCTGCAAATTTTATTCTTAATTATTAAATATTCTTTTTACCTATCAAAAGGTAGCTGAAATCTACCCACACATAGATGCTGCTCCTCTGACCTTGTGTCAGGTCTTCAGGAAATTCATTATTTAATGATTCTAATTATTGAAAATATTTAGTTGCTAAACTGCTCACCACACTACTGTCTGAATGTCTTTAGTTTACACTGTTATTTGGATAGCTTTGCACAGCATGAGAGTCCATGTTGACAGATAATTTTACCTCACCACTTTGGAAGCATTTCATAGATACTTTTCAGTTTGGTTCAGTTTCTTGGATGAGATTCTATATACACACACACACTTTACCACAATGATTTATTTGCCCTTTGGAGTCTGAGAACTGATATGTTTGATCAGTTCTAAAAATCCTGGATCATGATTTCTTCTAATATGTCCTTCTTTGTACAGTATTTGCACAGAATACCTCCAAGATATGTTTTGTGTTTTCATTATTTTCTCATTGTTGTGTGTGCTCATGCACACACTGTGACACTGTGCATCATTTCTACAGATCAGTATTGCGACTCATTAATTCTCTCTTGTTACATCCAGTCTTCTACTTAATATTCTCTCGGAATTTGTAAATATTAATTGCCTCTGTTTTACTTATGATCATCATATGGTATTTTTTTCGAGCACTGTGGTGATCTCATTTCAGCATACTTTAAAAACATACTGTTATCTTTTTAAACATTCAGACATCCCTGAGTTTCTAGAATTCCATTATTCATTGTGTTTACACCCAAACTATACAATTTTCAAATTAACTGTCAGTAGTGATTGTTCTTTTCCAGAAACACTGCGATGGGGATTCTTTGAAGCCTGAGCTTGCACAATGTCTTCAGAGACAGCTTGTGCTGTTCTGCCAGGTCCTGAATCATCAGCAGGGTGGAACCACTTAAAGTAAATGTTTTGGAGAAGGCGTTCTGGGCCACAGCATGGCAAACTACAGCCTATAGAACAAATCCAGGGTTCTGCCTGCCTTTGCACATAAATGCAGCCGTGTTAATATTTTGTACACGTCTGATTAACTGTTACAACGGCAAGATGAAGAGTAACAGAGACCATATGGCTCCCGATGCCAGAAACGTTTACTATCCATCCTTCACAGGAAATCTCTGCTCACTACGGTTTTAGACCACACACCCCAGGGGCTTGTGAACTCTTCCAGATATTCTTTTCTTCCTCTTCAGACATAGTGGATTTAGTTTTGCCCCTCTTTTTTCAGTTTACCTACTGATGGAGTCACCTTCCTGGAGTCCTGGCATCAAATGCACTCTCTAGCATCTGATAATGACCATTCTACTCAAAACTTACTTAAAACCAACTTCTGTAGACTTTACAAAAGAAAACCATCACTGTCTATCTTTGCTGGACTTATTTCACCTCACATAAGGATATTTAGTTTCATCCCTGTGCTACAGATAATGTAACAGACAGTACCACCACCCTTATTTTATACTTGGAGATATTGAAGTACTAGCTGCTTTTTCCTAAGTTTCAAACCTAACCCTATCAATATTGGGATTTTAAATCTATATCTTCAAAGTTCTTTCTTTTATAATTGGCTAGTATTCCACTGTCTAGAAGACGGTTAGTGGACACAAGTTGTATTCATTTTGTGGCAGATCAGAATTAAGTGCTACACTGAAAAACAGGAACATGAATGTCTCTGCATCACATTGACTTCAATTTCATTGACTATATAGGTGGATAATTCTTTGGGCCACCAGCTCACATAAATGACATGTAGACTCACTATTAATTATAAAAGCTTGGCCTACAGCTTAGGCTTGTCCCACTAGCTCTCATAGCTTAAATGATTTCTATTCATCTGCATGCTGCCATGTGACTCTTGGCCTTTACCTCTCCTGCTACATGTCTTACTCCCTCTGTGTTCAGCTTGCAACCCCACCTTTCTTCTTCCCAGAGCTCTCTCCATCTCGAAGTCTCACCTAAAACTCCTACCTAGCTATTGGACGTTTAGCTTTTTATTATTCTACAATATTTGACTGTGTATCCAATAGTGGAAATGCAGGATCATATGGCTGTTCTATTTTTAACTTTTTGACAAGCCATCATACCATTTGCATAATGACTGTACTGACTTATGTTCTGACCAATAGTGTGCAGAGATTCACTTTTCTCTATACATTCTCAAGCTATACATATTATCAGTAGTCTTTTAGATAATAATAATCCTAGCTAGGGTTGGATGATATCTCCTTGTAGTTTTGACTCACATTTTTCTGGTGATTAGTGATGATCATTTTTTTTTAACCTACCTGTTGTCCATTTGTATATGTTACTTTGAAAGATGTCTATTTAGATTCGTGACCATTCTTAAACTCTGCTACTTGGCTCTTTCATTATTAGGTATTCAGAGGTATTTACATGTTCTGAATATTAACACCACCCCAGATATACCATTTGTAAATATTTTTCCTATATTATATAACACCTTAATTTTTTATTATTTCCACATTTAGGGAAGTTTTACATGGTGGTTTAGAATAAAAATAGTAGGAATTTGAAATTTGAATTTCTATAGAAACAACATTTTTCTTTTTGTTTTATTAACACATTTTTTTCATGGTATCTCAAAGTAGGCTAGAAGTTAAAAGATCTGGATTTAAAATGCCAACATGTGTGGGGAAAGTTCTGAGATTTTGGACATAGCAGTTAGTTCTTGATTTTCTTCATTGATAAAATAATGATAGTAATGGTGTCCTTTCTGAAGAACAGTACTATGGGAGTGCACGCTGGCATTATGACATCAGCTGCACTATATCACTCACTGCTCATGCACCAGGATTAGACTTTGGAAAAGCTGAGTTTGTGGCGTTTCTCTTCTACTTTTGGTTCCAGATGGTCCTTAATTAATCACGGCAGTTAAACATGAAAGCAGATATGATAGATATCAGCACCTTTTTGAGTAAATTTATTCCTAACTTCTCATGATGTGGCTATACCATTGTGCTTTTGATTACTTTTTCCCAATTTCTCAGCCTTTTATGGTTACAGTGGCTTTATACTGGAAGCTATGTAATTGAATGTTTTCTGAGCATCCACTGGGAGTAAAGCACCATATCATCAGTTGGAAGTGAGAACTACTTCATCAACAAGACTATAGCTTTAAGAAGCTTAAACTCTCTGTTCGCCAGAGATAAATAAAATCTGCATTCATTTGGTGTGAGAAGGCAATGTTTAATAAGTAAAACGCACACTATTTCCTTTTAAAGTTTCACAAAACTCTTAAAATAACTTCAGGCAATGTTTTCCTGAATTTTGACACAAAATACTGTTCTAGTTTCTCATTGGCTTTTTACCTTAGTAACAAAAATATAAATATAGAAACAGTGAAGTATACATTATATATAATACCCTCCTCAAAGAAGGTGGATTTTAGATAATAAGCTTTTACAGATTTGACAAAAAATAAATGAAATAAATATTATAGTGCCAATTGAAAAGCACTGTGTTTCTGCTTGTGAGAGACTACCTTCTCTATTTTTTTTGGTCTCAAAATTGTCTATGACAACTGTTGATTATTTCAATTTCATTAACATCACTTTACTTATCCTTGAAATCCACATTTTATTGAGTATTGATCTTTTATTCTTTTATTTATTGCCATTTTGTCAGAAACACAAAAAGGTCCCTCATGGAGAATAAGAGAAATTCCCCTTTCTATAGCAGTATTTGTTTTCAGACATCATGATACATCCCCTTATAAGCAAGGATAGCATTTGCGCACTGAATATGGGAGTTTGCAGGTTGACAATCTGGCTGAACTAAATCTGAAAATGGAGACAATTGTTTTAGAAGTGACCATAACACATGTATAGAAATATTTTAATATATATAGGCTATAGATTTAGGGGTGTGTGTGTGTGTATAAAATTACACTTTCGAGCCGGGCGGTGGTGGCGCACGCCTTTAATCCCAGCACTCGGGAGGCAGAGCCAAGCGGATCTCTGTGAGTTCAAGGCCAGCCTGGGCTACCAAGTGAGTTCCAGGAAAGGCGCAAAGCTATACAGAGAAACCTTGTCTCGAAAAACCAAAAAAAAAAAAAAAAAAAAAAAAAGATATAAAATTACACTTTCATTTGTTATTAAAATGTCATTAGGTAGTAACAACAGGAAAACCCAGCTTTATTCCTTTCCTTGTGTATTGAGTCTCATAGTAGGAAACAGATTTTATCGATGTGAGGCATTCTCTAAAAGTCTGATAACATGCAGAGGGTCTAATCTAATTGTTTTTTGTAGCAGATTCTGAACATTGTGATTAGAAAATGGATTAATCCTCACTTATGACCCAGACTATGAATTTCATTTCTAATCATGAACTTGTAAGCCTATTGCTTTTCTTTCCTCCATATTTAACCAGTAAAGACCACTTTGATATGTTTACTCTACTCTCTATGGCAATGGTTTGGAAACTATACCTTTGAATCAGCTTTGTTTTCTACAAGGACTATACATGTATAGTTACTTTGAGTCTAATAAAGAGAATCAGTCTGTATCTTATACATCTAAATATATTGAGCTACATCCATGCAGGTATTATGAATATTAGTATTTTATTCTTGAACACAGCATTTTGTAACTAAACCATTATTTAATTATCTATTCTCTTATTTACAGACATCTGTATCTTTACCAAAGTAGACTAATATTGGTAAGATTGCATTTAATATTCTTAGATACATTTATTGTAGCTTATTCAGATGCATGGCTGTTCTTGCTACATTATGAAACTGCTAATATCCTCTCTAGATAAGGAAGATGGAAATTCTGCATAGTATACTATATGTGTATTTGAAGTCAATGATTATTCAGAATTCTAAATTATTTTAGAATAATAATTTAGAAGGTAGTTTTGCTGTATTATGTAGTAAATAAATTGAATATATTAAATTGTAATTAAATAAGAAACCATAGAAAATCTGTGAAAGTAGCTAAAAATGAGGCTTCTAGGTTGCAGCTACATTTAATCACTACTTTAAGATTTTACTTAATTGTTTATGTCCTCATAGTGTCTACAGCCCAAAAACTAGTGCCTTGTCTGGCATTTTTCTCACAACCACATTTTATATAATCACACTTCAAAGGAACTATTGACAGTGGATAATTTTTATATCTGAGCAAAGAATTTCAAGGGGGAAATCTCTTTGATGTCAAATTTTGTTGTATTTCCATGAGTATATGACCATCATGCTATGAAGTATTTTATTGTAAAATTCATTGGGTTTTTTTTTTCCATCTTCTCAAATAGTCCCACCCTAGCTGTCAATTACTTAACAGTCCTTTAGAAATGAGAGTGATGTGGGTTAGAGTGATTGCTCTGTGGTTAAGAGCACTTGATGCACTTGAAAAGGACCCAGGTTTGGTTTGCAGCTTCCATGTGGTGGATCACAACTGTTCTTTACAATAGCAATGGAGGACCTGATGCCCCCACTTCCTTCCTCTACAAACACCATGCACACATCTGGTGCCCTTACATACGTTCAGGCAAACACTCATACAGATAGTATAAATATAAAATAAATTTTAAAGGAAGAAAAAGAATGGTCTTATAAACAATCCTCTGCTCTATAATGACATGACCTGGTATTTTGGGACCTTGGGATACATTTAATATGTTAATGCTTCCTTTGTAACTACATTTGGAAAATAACAAACAGGAATATTGTTAAATGCCATTTTAATCTTTGCAATTATAAATATAGGTTGAAATTTCCAAGTACATCTAAAGTACAATATGACGAACTGTGTGTCATTTTTATCCAACTGCTTTTAAGTTTTACTTCTTAATATACTACCAATTACATTTGTAATTCTGTTAGGAAAGTAATATAGTAACTGAAATCTCATTAAACATATGCAAGTATTCAGACCCTAGTCACTAGACTAAAGGTCTCCTTCCTAATGCTCAAGGTCAAGGATACCACTCATATTCTCTTCCAAGTGCTAATATGTTTTGCTACTCTTCTTCCTTGATTATTACTTTTTATTCCTATATTTTCCACGTACAGTTGTGGTGGCTGCACTTCTCTCCAATGTAAGCATTATTAGTTTATTTCAGAGTATAAAGAACTATGGGCAACAAACAAATCCATGTTACCTTTTTGTAATATTTAATCATATCTTCTTGTCTTTATTTTTCTTTATGATTTATTGATTACATATTGTTTTTGTTTTTCTGAAATCTACTATTTCTAATATTACTAATACTTTTTGGTTAGCACACCGAAAACGTCCTGTTTTCTATACCAATTGTATGGGACACTGAGAATGTCTTTCCTCACTTCTCAAATCACTTCCATTATTTCATGTTCATTGGTTTACTCCTCTCTTCGTGTCCCCTGTTTTCTCATAGATAATGCTGTGGAGGCAGCTCCATTCTTGTCTGCCAACATCTAGTCTTGAAAAAGTTCAAGTTCTAAGACATCACATCAGTTTTTTTTTATGCATAACATCTCTAAAGTTATTTTCCAGACAAAATTGTTTTATGTTTTATGATGACTAACCTACAACCATACCTGATTCCTTAGTGCATTAGATCTGTTAGCATCCCTCCTTTCCCTAAATGCTAGCCATGGAGCAACCCTGTTTGTAGCCATTTCATATGCACAATAAGAAGATCCATATTTGGACTTTGCTTCTTTATGGGGTTATCTGTAAACTTTCTATTAACCTTTGAAGACACAGATCAAGAGGATCCTTTCAAGGAATCCATGGACCTGGGAGTCAGTTTCTGTGTTCCTTTTTGAAACCAGCATAGTACCACATGCATTTCTTTATTAAGTACATCTTTTTTCCCGTCTTTTCTAGATCTCTCCTCTAAACTCCTGTCTCTAGTCCAGAGTTTATTGTCAACAAAGAAACAAATATTATTCTTTGAAATAAAAGTCAATTATTCTTAAGGATTCCCAGCTATTTTTGAATTTTCTGGAAATAAAATCCAAATTTCTTGCACTGATTTATTAAGGCCATTGAGATTTCAACATGGCTGCCTCTCTGACCTCATCTGCCAGGTGCACATTTGATTTTATATTCTGCCATAAATGTCCCCTTGATAACACCCAAAAGCCAGGTATGGCTCCATCAAGAAATGTCCACAACTGTTTACCTCCTGCCTTTATCATCTCAAATATTACCTAATTAGCAGCTTCCTTACTCCAAATATCATCTCCTACCACTTTCTATACTTAGACTCTGTATTTCTTCTTCATCTCTCCTCTTTTGCTAGCATTATACTGTTATATATTTACTGATGTTATTTCCACAACTAAAATGAAAACCATTTGAGATAAAAGTCTATGTACTTGGTCAGTCAGTGTACAGAGTTTCCAGGGACATGCTTGCCATGCAATAGTGGTACAATACATAACAATATTGGTGATAGATTGATTCAACTAGTCAAACACATACATTATACCCCAAGACTTACCATTTCACCTGTGTCGCTCTTACCTAGCCCTTACCTTTTACATTTTGGAGTCTCCATGTTTCTCTCATTTCAGTCTGGTGTTTAATATTTACCTAATTTCAGCCATGATCTTTTGCTCATAGACATGATTAAAATTTTACATTGGTTCTTGCTCTGTACCTCAACCTGCCACTATCCCTATTCTCATTATGTTCACTTTTTATAGATTCATAAGCAAAAGATCCAAGCATGCAGTGTATGTTAAAATACACCCAAGCTTCTCAAACTGGCATCCAACAATATTCAGATTCTGACATCAAAGTGAAGGATGTTTAGACCTTCTAAAACAAGGGTGGGTGCTGGCAAGCAATGAAGAATCTGGGCTTGAAGAAGCAAGTACCTAAAAATTATGTTCATGTTGTTTCTTTGATGATTCTTATGCAGATCTAATAAGAGTCTCAGGAACATAAGAATTATTTTACTTTAAGTTACTCATGAATCCAACATTTAATATAATGCTTGCTGCACAGTAAAGCTAGCTATGCATTCCTTGAAAGCATAAGTTCCTATGTTTTAAAGTTAAAGTTTTTTTTAAAGATGAGTTCAAAAACGTTCTATTAGACTAGCTGAGCAAGGCAAGTAAAAAGTAAGAGCACAGAAGTAATTCACAAATGGGAATTCTAGTTGATGAGAAAAGGAAGACTGGGGGAAGAATAGGTAATTTAGGGGAAATAAGGGTTTTTGTTTGTTTGTTTGTTTGCTAAAGTGATTACTACATTTGAGATACATATCAAAATAGAGATGAAACCTGTTACTTAACTCAGTGGTAATGCTTGCTAGCATGAATGAGACCTTTGGCTTTATTCCCATTCTACCACAGCAAAAACATGGAAATGTTCTCTAGGTAATGCATATGATTCAAGAAATAGCGAGAACATTTGGGTCTAACTACATCAACTTGGAAGTCATCCACATGGAACTGGTAAGTTGCTGCCCTGAATAATAAAAGAGTCTGTAATAGGTACTCATAAAAGATGGACTTTCTCAAGGTTATGCTGACATACCATGTATGTGGAAGAAAATGCTTGAGTAGGAGATTAATATTGTATGCAAATATTCAAAAAGTAGAATGTGTTCTAAATAAAACAGAGACAAGGCAGAAATAAAATAAATAGTAGAAACATTTAAGAGGTAGAATCATCAGATTTTTCAGGAAGCTACTGGGGATGGAAGACACAAAAACTGGTCAGAGGCACTAAAATAAATAACCTGGTACAATGTGCTGAATAAAGGAGATAGATTACAATGGCACTAGAAGTAAATGCATAAAAATGATGTCTAATAAAATTTCCTTGAGAAAGATTGTGCTTAAAGAATTTCAAACATCACTAAGCAGATTTTTAGCACAAGTTTATACATATAAGTATATATAAAAATTATTTTTAAATCATCCTTTCAGAACTGAAACTAGAATTTTTTAGTAATATTTTCTTCTGCTTTCTTTGAGACATGTATAATTAGGTGTTGATAATTTCCTATCTTATTTCAAATGAAGTAGAAATATTTAAAGTTATTTTCAAATGAGTATTTTTTTTTTTTTTTTGGTTTTTCGAGACAGGGTTGCTCTGTGTAGCTTTGTGCTTTTCCTGGAACTCGCTTGTTAGCCCAGGCTGGCCTCGAACTCACAGAGATCCGCCTGGCTCTGCCTCCCGAGTGCTGGGATTAAAGGTGTGTGCCACCACCGCCCGGCCAAATGAGTATTTTTTAAGCTTAAGCAATAAAATTTATCTTTAAGTTGATGTTATAACAAGTGAAATACCCAACATATATGCCTTGATTACATGCCTTTGTTAATGTAGAAATGCTACCAGTCATCAAGTTTAAAGGATATGACACACCTGGTTTCCTGAAAATAATATTCTCTTCTCATTTCTTTATTAGACAATATTCCCTCAATTATATTGCAGAAAGTAGTAGACTAGTAAGCATAACAAGAAGTTCTTATTGATTTTCAAATAGCCGTTGTGGTTGGCTATTTGATGTACTGTATAATTCTTTCCTACTAAATTTCTGCTATGGGTAGCAGGCTCCACTGTGTGCCTCCAGCTGCCACACCTCTGGGTCCTTGTACATTTTTTTTTTTTTCGAGACAGGGTTTCTCTGTGTAGCTTTGCGCCTTTCCTGGAACTCACTTGGTAGCCCAAGCTGGCCTCCAACTCACAGAGATCTGCCTGGCTCCCGAGTGCTGGGATTAAAGACGTGCGCCACCACTGCCCGGCTAGGTCCTTGTACATTTTTGATGCCAAGATCACACTTGCCCTGGGGTAATCCTAGCCAAAACTGTACAGTAGGGTACTAGAGCCAGGAAACTCTATATTATATGTGATCCTCTAATTGGCATTTTGAGTCCAAATACTTTCCATGAGCCTGACAGAAATATCTTCAGATTGGTAGTGCCAGCCAAGGTGCTACCTGATCAATCTTTCCCTTCCTATCCCTGTCACAGTCAAGGTTCATAAAGAATGTCAAGTCTCTTCCATTTCTGCCTTCACAAGCATACCCCTCCTACCTAAGTAAGACATCTGTCATCATCGTTCTCATCTCAGAATTTGACTAAGGGAAGACTCAAGTGATACAACCATATTAAAAAATTACACTTAGCATTTTTTTGTCTGTCACTTGTAGTTTCTATGTTAACGCTTTTAACTAGTATTCATGTGATTCAATGTAGTTTATTTAAAGGCTTCATAAGGTTTTTCCATAAACAAGTAATTATTGCGCACTATGTCCCTAAACAATGTTTTCCCAACTTTGGCTTTGTTAAAAGATTTGACTAAATTACCCTTTGTTTTGGAGTGTTTTTGTTTATCTAAAGTCAGTGGTGTCCTAGTTTTTCCACCCACTAGGTTTGTCCCCCAGTCTCCAGACATTGTCCAATGACTTAAAACATTACTAAGTAGCTTCTCATAGGCAAATTAGGCCCTCATTGAAAACCAGTGGGGGTATGTGTAATTTGTGCTGTTACTACCCATGCTTCTGTCAGGGTATTAATTGAATTTAGTTCTATGGTTATGGAATTGTCAGTCCATATGCTAGATCGATAGACACTGCCTAATACAATTGCTGAATAGCAAAGACACATCTACAATATCTGTGAAGACAATTGTGCACTAGGAAATAAGAGATGAGATGTGGTCTCATCTGACTAGACTGGTCTGAAAAACATCATGTTACAAAGAATGGCTTTGACTTCTGGTCTTCCTGATCCATCTCTCAAGGGCTGGTATTATGGACATGTCTGCTCTGCCTGGTTTTAAGCTGTGCTGGGTGTCAAATCCAGTGCATTGGACATCCTAGTTAAATTCTGAACCAATATGACTACATCCTCATTCCCATTACATTTGAAATAGTGATAAATGCTTTTAGGACACAGTAGTTGACACAGGTGTTTGACACTTGACAAGAATTGGCTCAGACAAGAACTTCCAGGTGGGACTAGACACAGTGCAGAAGTCTGAGCAGAGATGAGCATATCCAGGAAAGCTCTTCTCAAGAGGCCACTTCAACAGAAGCAGAGCTTCTACACTGGGAATGGTAGAATAGTAAGGTGATTCCTTCAGTGATATGTGCCTCAAAGCTCAACGTTATGTGTTTTTCCTGTTACATTTCCCTTAGTCCATCAGTTACTAAGCCTGTGAGTGCTGGCTTCATGACATCACATAAGAGTCTTTCTCTGTATTGTAACATGGGCTATGAAATCCAACACCTTCTAAGGAGGTCTTCTCTATAGTACTGAGCACTTCAACTTCCTCATTAATATTCTGACATGTTTCATTCTTTTATTTTATTTTATTTTATTTATTTTTAATTATTATTTTTATTTTTTTAATTTTATAATTTGATTTAATTTTACATATTAGCGATGGACTCCCCTGTCCTCCCTTCTCCCCCACTCCCTCCCCTACTCTCCACCCAGCCCACCCCCAATTCCCAAAGCCTCCAGGGTAAGGACTCCCTGAGGATTGAGCTCAACCTGGTAGACTCAGTCCAGGCAGGTCCAGTCCCCAGGCTGAGCCAAGTGTCCCTGTATAAGCCCTAGGTTCCAAACAGCCAGCTCATACACTGAGGACAGGTCCCAGTCCCAATGCCTGGATGCCTCCCAAACAGATCAAGCTAATCAACTGTCTCACTTATCCAGAGGGCCTGATCCAGTTGGGGGCTCCTCAGCTATTGGTTCATAGTTCATGTATTTCCACTAGTTTGGCTATTTGTCCCTGTGTTTTTCCAATCTTGGTCTCAACAATTCTCGCTCATACAATCCCTCCTCTTTCTCTACGATTGGATTCCTGGAGCTTCACCTGGGGATTGGCCATGGATCTCTGCATCTGCTTTCATCAGTCATTGGATGAGATTTCAATGTGGTACATATACACAATGGAGTACTACTCAACAGAGAAAAACAATGACATCATGAGGTTTGCAGGCAAATGGATGGATCTAGAAAAAATCATCCTGAGTGAGGTAACCCAGACTTAGAAAGACAAACATGGTATGTACTCACTCATAAGTGGATACTAGATGTAAATCAAAAGATGTCTAGACTGCTACTCACAACTCCAGGGAGGCTACCTAGAAAACAGGACTCTAAGAAAGACACAGGGATTTCCCAATGACAAAGAAATGGATGAAATCTACATGAGCAAACTGGACATGAGTGGGGGTAATGAAGGGCAAGGGTCGAGGGAAAGAGAGCTTAGGGGAGCGGGAGATCCCAGCTGGATCAAGAACAGAGAGGGAGAACAAGGAAAAAGAGACCATGATAAATGAAGACCCCATGGGAATAGGAAGAAGCAAAGTGCTAGAGAGGTCCCCAGAAATCCACAAAGATACCTCCCCAATAGACTACTGGCAATGGTCAAGAGAAATCCCGAACTGACCTACTCTGGTGATAGGATGGCCAAACACTGACATGTTTCATTCTTATGCCCCCTTTGGTTTCTTTAGAACTTTTTTCCGTGATTCCTTTGAAGATAATTATAAGATTTAAAGTGTATGTCTAAAAACTCTACTGTGTGGACTTTTTTGTGGTGATAATTCATTGATTGCATTTTTGTACACCCATCGAAATTTCCAGTTTCTTTGTGTGTCTTCTGTTAGTTAAAATCTATACATTTAATATTATATATAGAGAGAATTATTTTTATATGTGACTTCAAAGATAACATTTATATAACTTATAGGTTTATAAGTTTCATATATCAGTATTGCCCTGTTATACTCTACAAATAACAAATGTTTTCAAGTTTATATTTTAGTATTAGTAACAGAATACACATTTTGCTTTTGTAAGAAGAGTTATACATTTTATTATATATGAGACTCTGTAATTAACTAACCAACTAATTTATCATAACTGATGTTGTTGACTCTAAAGGACACTTGGAAAGTTTATAGCTTTAACAATCTATACATAATTTGTATGGCTTGTAACGATTTCTTTAGACAATATTCTCATGTTTCTTTCTCCAAATAAGAGAAAATAAAAATTAGAGAAATATGACAAATATAATTAGTTTTGCAAACTTTAGCTATTTACATGGTAAAATTACATAACAAATATTTTCAAACCACCTCTTATGTTTTGCCTTAAGTGAGTTTTCCAAGAACAAATTACCTTTCATAATGTGAAAACAGTTTCAACTCCAATTATGGTGAGTAATTCTGAGTCACCTACATTATCCAAATTAAGCTTCATTTTACTCTCTTTTTAATCAAGCTCACCCAAAGGAAAATCTGTCCTTCATTGTTCTAATTTAATCAATTCAGCTCATCATATCAAATTTGTTTTCCAAACAATGCCGTAAATAATCCACCCTCTCTATCTCCATTGTTATAATTAGGCCCTCATACCTTTTTAGCTCTGGTCCCAGTCTACCTCATCTCTGTCTGGACTCTGTGCCAGCCTAACTAGTCATTAAAAAATACAAATCCTATTATACAGCAGTCCTACTTCCTTGGTTGTTAGATTGATGTGCAGATTTCTTCCCAGGGAACTGATGCTTTCTTTTTTCTCCTCTGTTATTTCCCTCCAAGTGCTTATCTGCAGAATCCATACATATTTTCTTGAAAAGACCATGTTGCCTCAAGTGTGCTCTGTTGTGTTACTGTGTTTCCAATTTTATAGATCCTTTTCCCCAACGTCAAGCATCCTTCTTGTTGATTAGCCCTTGGATTAATGCACCATTTAAGAAGGATCAGAGTAAACTTAACTTCTTTGGAAACTTTCCCCATGAACTTCCACAGACAATAACTTCTCCTGGCTTTGTGCCCATCAACAGCACATTTATATTGTCAAATGGATGCTGATTTTTGTGTGTTTGACTACACATCCTAGATAACCTTCCACCTCCATGTAGAAACTGACTTTGAAACACAATCAGCACCCCAGAACTGGGCTTGAGATGTTTTAGACATAAAAGTTATGAAATTGAAGAATAAATGCCCCCCCTGCAAATACCAAACTGATAAAACCTAAACTGCCATCCACTAACAGTTTCCAGTTGGTTCAACACTGTGAATAGTAGTGCCAGTTTGAAAGTTTGATTTCACTTCTCTGCATTTGCTTTCCTGTATTTGCTTCATTTTTTGTTAATTCAACCTGCTTAAGAGAGAGACATTAAAGTTCTTAGCATGAGAGTAACTCAATCTCAGAGAAGTGAGCCTGGAGCAAATTTTCATGTTCATGCCTAGGGCTGCCTCACAGCATATCTTTGAAAGAAGCGCAATTAATAAAAATGATGATACACAATGCTAAAGGCACAAGCAATATGAAAACACTTAACAAGTATACCATGATTTTTCTCATTACTAGCAGTCTTGTCTCCTGAGAAGACAATAGAGTCTCATTTTTTCAACAAAATCTCTATACCTTAAGTCATGTAAATCACTATTTAAAAACTAGAATACCCATTCCCTTGATATTGAGAAAGCCAAACAGTTTCCCAAATATCACATTAACTTTCCTTCTGAATTTCTGAGTTCATGGATCAGTTAATGTGAGTAAATAATACTTTACTTATGGGGAGTAGAGAAAGCATTGGTGTGAAACACTGACTTTATTCCCAATATTTTCATATTGTTTCAAAACGGAGGATAATAAGGGATACATCTTTTATACAAAATTCACACTAATCCATTAGACACCCCTCCTTCTCTAAAATAACATTCAAATCACCTCCAAAATACATGCTACATTTAATGACTGATTTCCTATCAAATTAATGGAGCATGGGAAGGTGAAATAATAACCATACACTGGAGCACTGTGACAGTCCTGGCAGTGTCTTACCCAGATGATACCACGAGTATTACCATGTCAATAAATACACTTTTCATATACACTGTTGAGAATATTCTGACTCTGATATATTTGTTCTTAAAGCCAAAACCATGCAGACTAACAACGAAAAAAAAATACTAGACAGTCCCAAATTAATATTTATAAAATGTGTATTTACAGCTGTTCAAAACAAGGTCATCAAAAAGAAAGAATGTGTGAGAAGCTGACACAACACACAGAGATCCTGAAACTCATAACAATTAGGAGTGAGGGGATCCTGGGATGGTTTGTGCAGTAGGAACAAATATTAGTGTGGAAATGCAAATAAAGTCTGAAATTTGGGTAATTATAATATGTCAGTGTTAGTTTCTTTGTTCAGGTAGATGTAACATGGCAATGTAAGGTATCAACATTAGAGGAGATTGTATGAAGGTTTCAGAGATGTTTTATATATAATCTTTACAACTATTTATTAAAATAAGCATTTATATATAAAATGTAAGATAAATGTAACTAATTAAAATAACAAGAGAGTGCATCTCTCAGTTAATTAAAAGGACAATTAAGCCTGGTATCATAAAAATTGATTCAAACATATGTTAATCTACATATTTTAATTGAAAGTATATAAATGAGTATCTATTATTCAATCTTTTGATGCAAGAACCAGGGGTTCTCTTTAATTTTATTCCTGTGTACTTATGTACATCTGTCAGGACATTTCAGAAGGAAAGCAAACTTACATTAAAATTTCTGAAAATCAGTCACATAAAGAACAAAAAGTTCTCCTTTTAGAATTGTATTAGGAAGACAACCATATTAATATTTCTCTGCATCTGTCAAAGGACATTGAGGCTGACTCCATTTGTATTCAGTTGTTAAAAGGGTCAGCAATAAACTTACTTGAGAACACATAATGAGGAAAACACAGCCCATCCCAGCCATTAAGACTGAGTAGGAGAAGGAGACCTACATGTCTGTCTAAGGTGCCCCGCCCCAGGCAGTTGGGAGAAAACACAGTCCTACCAGGCTCTGCTATTATGGTGAGTTAGTATATGGTGAGAGAGAGAGAGAGAGAGAGAGAGAGAGAGAGAGAGAGAGAGAGAGAGAGAGAATGGTCCATATCCTGTGGAGAGAGATAGATCAGAAGAGGTCAAGGCAGTGAGGAGTGGCCATGGTGATGCCCAGGCCCGGGCTGCTGCCAAGGTCCATGCCAAGGACTGTCCAAAGCTTTGCTGCGGCCATGGTTTGTGTTGATGTTCTTGGCTCCTGTTACCACAGAAAGCTGAGAGAATAGGGCTGCACAGAGTTGGCCCTGCCACTCACTGGCTGCAACACTAGGGAAAACGTTTCATGCTCCTCATCAGCTGCAGCAGGAAGGAGAACAGGTCCTGCACCTTGCCTGAACAGAACAGCAGAGCTGACCTTATCAGCAGGGGTGTGGGTGAACTGGCCCCCAGAACCTGAGCATGGGAAATCTGGCCCTTACCCTCATCTGAAATATGGAGGTACCGACAGGGGAGAGATGCCTCCCCACCACACACACAATCCCCCCCTACACACCTTGGGCAGGTGTGAGAGCTGTCCTTGTTCCTCACCAGCTGCAGCATTTGGGAGAGTGGGCACTGCATCTCACCTGGGCAACACAGTGATCTGGCCCTGGTGGTGTAGGTGTGTGTGTGAGCCAACCCTGAGGTCATGATAGCAGGAGAACCAACCCTGCCCCTTGCTCCTTGCTGCATAAGGTGAACTAGCCAGGGCAGTGCTGAAGAGCTCACCCTTGTGGTGAGAATGGGAGAGAACTGGAGGGCTGACCAACCCAGCAACCACCCAGGTCCAGAACCAGGGCTATGAGTTGGCCTACTCCAACATCCACCCTATCTTATGATCTGCTGGAGCACATGAAGGGGCTGGTCCTGCAGATCCAAAGCTGCAAGTTCTCCTCAACAGAGAGCAACAACAGGATATCCAAGAGTCTCAGTGAGGTCCCAGTATTGATGGTGCAGCAGAAACCAGAGGCCTCAAACCAGACCAATGACTCTTTGCAACGAACACTTGCAACTAATGATATACGAACTAAAAAGTATAATGTGTGACTAGCTATGTCACACTACAGCTTCCACAGTGAGATTTTTTCCCCCTTTCATTGCTCTTAAATTTTATTTTATTTTATTTGGGAGGCAAGGGTTGCAAAGGCAGAAGGTAGATTTTAAGGAATGGGAAGATGCATGGTGTAAAAGCTATAAAGAATAAAAAAAGTAAAAAACAAAAGAATAAGTAACAAAAACATGATACATACACGGATATAAATGAATTTTATTCAGCCATAGAGAAAGTGAGACCTGAAGGAAAATGGATGAACTGGAAATCATTAGTGAGGCAACTTAGGCTCTCATATGTGTAACCTGAACTCTAATTTACAGATCTATATTCAGGGTAAAAGAAGTGTGGACAAAGCTTGGGAATCTGGAAGGGGGCCCATGAAACTAGAAAAGGCAAGAGGCTTTAGAGGAGGTTGGAGAAAACAGGACAGCAAAGACGAAAGGCCATACTGGACACACAGGGGTGTGGGGAAAGTGAGGAAGAGGGATGAGGGGCGATGGGTAACCCAATAAAATGAACTGCATATGAAAACTCCACACATACGGAAAATCTAATTTAAAAAAATGTTTAAAAATGTATTTGCAAACTACATTTAAAAAATTTAAAATAAACTTAAAGAAAATAAATTTTAAAATATATGTGAAACATCATGGAATGATAATTCACAAAAGGTATACAGATTATTTTTTTGGCTCCTTAAAAGTCTAGTGTTTCTATCAGAAAACAATTCAACAAGCACCACGATGCTCTGATGTCTGGTCCTTGTCCTTCTCCTTTATGCTCAGTGTCTGGCAACTAGTGTGCATTGTAAGTGGTGGCATGGGAGTGGGGAACACTGTGAGTGGAACCAAAATTCAGGAACTTGGCTAGAGTTTCTTTGATATTGGGGTGTTTTAAAATCAGTCCTTATATTTGTATATGATTCAAAATTTTAAGAATTCAAAGTTTGTTTAATTTATGGACAGCTGGAATGTCACATAAACTCAGCAAGGTATATTTTTTAAAAATGATTCCACATCACAGTGCACAAACTTGGGCATATCTAACATTACCAACAGTACCTGAAGTGTTTTCACAGGACTGTCTTCTTGGTCTCCACATGAGGCGATGCTGTGTATCTCTGAAGGGAACCAATAGTACATTCCAAAAGAACTGTGTTCTCAGGAAAACTCAACACATATTAAGAGGGGTACAGTGCAATGCATTAACCAAAAAGACAAATTTGAAACCTCAATGAATAGTATATTGGACTACCAAAACATATGGAATTCTCATTTATTTGATATTCCCAAATAAACATTGCTCTCTATTGGACTTATTCTGATATTGTCATGATATCTAAAGAACAGGCATAATGTAAATTTGGTCTCTCAAATAGGTGAATAGACTCCATGGGTGATAAATTTAGTTGCAATTGCTATACATTTTAGGTCTTTTAGATAAGGACATAGTACTGGTAAGATCAGATTTGGTGTTACATTCTAAACACCATAATGATTTATTACTGAGCTGCCTTGTAAAGATAACAGAACCCCTACAGCATTGCTAAGTATCTCATCTATTAGGGCTGTAAAATATGTGTGCACTTTCATAAATGTTAATGAATAAGGATGGGTAAACAAATGCCACCGAGTATAAATTAGACATTAGAAAAGCCATAAAGCCATAAGGCTCTTCAATCTTTGTCCATCCAAAAAAACCTTTGCATTTTAGCAGAATTCTTCAATAAAGAAGAGGAACTCTTATTGCTGCAGTTTCCTTCCAACCTTTATGATAATATCACTGAATATTCCAGAGCAGCATTTTGCATTGTAAACCTCAATGAGCAGGACTATCATGCTACACAAAACAGCCATTAATTAAGTATGAATTACTATATTTTAAAGCGCTGTCTGCGGAAGGAGAAATGCTACCTTTAAATGAGTAGTTTCCTCTGGTTGATCTGTCCTCCTTCCCCTTGAGATGTGAAGGTGATAAATCACTAGGATGGCAGCAGCAGGGACCCTCAGTAATGGCAGTCCCCATTCTCTGACAGTCACCTTAAGTGCAGATAACATGCACAAAGGGTTTCCTTTCTAGCTGAAAGGATGCAAATGTCTGTAAGAAATTCTTAGAAATGACACAGAATCTCTGGGTCATGCAGGTAATTGCTTTGCCAACTGACAATGTAAAGAAGGGTTCCCAGAAAACACAGAAGTAGGACATCAGCTGTTGTCCTAACGGTTTGAATTGAGGGTTTTTATATCACTACTGGGGCTGTATTCTAGAAAGGAATGCAAAGATCACTGCAGAATTTCTTCCCCTTTGAAGGGGCAGGAAAATTGAGTCAGCAGGCAAAGGATATGATTTTTGCTGAATTAACCAGTTGAAAGAAGAATCTAATTTTAAAATGGTAACTTAAAAACTAGGGTTATTTAACTTATTACTTATTACCTTAGTTATTATAACCAAAGGCTTGACTACAATTATTTTTTTTCCATTTACATTTCTTCTTACAGTGCCTCTGCAACTGACAGCTTCCACCAAAAGCATGATACGATTAGCAAGGAATAGTCAGGTTTGACTTCGATATTTCAATCCATTAGAATCCCAGAAATTAAAAACAAAAAGGAAAGACAGATAACAAAAAAAGTAATGTGATTTTAGGAAATCTGAGTCTTAGATTAAACCTTATGTAAGCAAAAACCATCTACTCTTGGGGGTCAGTATTCACAACTTCAGATAATGCCAGCATTACTCAATATAAAATTGGAAGAGTTATTTGTATGGTAAGAATCATTTGAAATATTGTGTGTATATTAACACTGGGAACAGTAAACTCATTAAAAGTTTAAGGTGGTTTTATAAATATCATTACTGAAAAAGAAGAAAACATTGATATTAATAATTTGGAATTGATATAGAAATTTGATCACATTTTTGTTTGTCACCATTGTAGTTATTGAAAAATTGGCTTGCATAGGAGGACATAGCTTATTTTCTCTTCTTCCCTTCTACAAATTTCAGTCTTATAATTGAAAAATATTTTTCATATTTGTTTAGTCCAATAAATGCTCACAGATTATAATTCTTTTTTTTTTTACTTTTACATCCTGACCACAGTTTCCCCCTCCCTCTTCTCCTATCAGTCCCCCTCCCTCCATTCTTCCTCTGGTCCCCTAATCCACTCTTAACGCAACTTGATATGCCATGTTTTGTAGATATCCATGGCAGGCCTGCCTTTTTCTGAACAAAAACGGAGGTTATAGTTCTTAAGGAAACAGAATTTATCTACACTTGTCTGTGTAATAATTTATCCATTTTGCAAACAATATTAAAAATATAACCAAAGTCACTCATGAGATCACTTCCAAACTTCAGTTTTTAAGTGCACACACACACATACACACACAATATGGATATCCATGTGTGTGTGTGTGTATGCTTGTGATCCTGTAAAATTAATGATGATGTTTATTTCAATATCTACTGATGGTGGAAAACAAAAAGCCCAGAATGATGAGTAAAAATGCATTTAAAATTTGGCGTGGCACGTCATAGAAGAGCCTGTGCTCATCTGAACAGCTTAAGTGAGGGGAAGAGGGCTTTTCTTAGCAAAGTTTATTTAAAATACTCTTTTCTTAGTCAAAACTACAACTCAAAGTAATCTAACAGAGAAACAGCATTTCATACTATCAGGAGGGAATGCTATAATGTGCTTACACAGCTATCAGAGTGCATAGGACACAGGATGAATTGAACAAAATTTCTATGGTTACCATTGAATAAATGGAAATGCCTTTCCTACTGTGGTGTTTTCGTATAAAAACATATAGTAAACTCAAGCAATTTATTCATTCAGCAGATACTTTCTACTGTTTATCATGTGATAGGTGCTTGTAAAATAATGGAAAAAAATAACTGGGCCCTATGGATTTTGTATTCTAGTCAAGAGAAGCAGACCTTGCAATGGTAGAATTTCATCCATATGGAAAAGCAGATTAGCCCGCTTTATACAAGGATAATCAGGGTGGTAGGAGTAGAAGAATAAGGAAGGTTTATCATATTGCTGTAGGATATGTGTCTGATTTCTTCTTCCTAGCCCTGGCTCTGAAGCCATTGATCACTCACTTCATCTGGTCACCAAGGTTTAGAGAACAATGTACACACATCTCAGCTCTCTTCTTACCTATGCCTCATAAACTTCCTCTTTGAGATTTGCCTTATCCTTACATTTATACTCTGGAGTTGTAGAGGAGGTAGCCATCAGAGATAAATCTGTGAGCAGTGGAAGGAGGAAGACAAATGTACAAGGGATAGGAATTTCTTTCTACTTCAGGAAAATTTTTCCTGGAATGGAATAACTCATGTCATCTGAAATGGCGCTTTCCCTGTCACCACCAAGGTGATAGAGGGAATCTAGCAGAAAATATAGTCCCTTGCCCTTTTCACTCACTGGATGTGCCTAATGTATGTATTGGTATTTTATTGGTTTCCAACAACTGCTATGAGTAATCACAAGCAACAGCATAAACTTCTCAGATTTCCGTGACTTTCTCTTGCCTTCCTCTTCTGTCAAAAGGACTCCAGAAATCTCATGTCCCAGGCTCTTGGACACCTACATATTGAAGATAGGGGGCATGTTTCTTCTTACAACATGTGCCTTTAACATTTAGAGTAAAGACTAAGAAACAGAGAAATTAAGAAATGTATCGAGGTCCCAAAAACTAGTAATTGGAGAAGTACTCAACTGCCCACTAGAGCGTATTCTTACTTTAAAAGAGGAATAAGAATTGCTTGTATAACCTTGCCTGTGTTCTTTTGGGGCAATATTGGATAATAGTGTTTGTTGAGATGATATTATGTCATGAATCTTAAAATACCATATGAACTTTCATTATGGATACAATATTTAAGTGATTGCAGATCCCAACACTCAAGAACCTAAGACTCTTGACAGAGAGACAACGAATGCCAAAATGAGGTATCAACTATACGTGTAAATATATAGCAAAAAATGGTGTTAGATACATAAAGTGCTATAGGAAGTGAAAAATGGAATTCATACAGCTTAGTTCATTTGTCCAGTGCCATCGTGCTTACCATAATGAGCCATGGAAGACTGATTCAATGTATTGTATTCTACTAAACACAAAGTCATATTCAATGAGCACACTGGTTGACGGTCTTACTCTAACATCCTTGAAAGGTATAGTCATTTCCAGTTTTATGTAACTGGAAAATTAATTTGAATGTGGATTCACCTTCTTTGTTTGATCTGGAATATTGCTTAAAATATTGACTATTTTGTTAATTTAGATTTTAATTTAAACAATAAAGTGATTAAATTATAGTACCTATATGTGCCAAATACTCCCTGGAGAAATTTCTCCTCGGAGAACATGGTATATTTGGCAACATTTCACTGTCGGAAGACATTTGGATCCCTCTTTGCACTTTGTGATTTCTTCACAACTGCCTTAGGTTTCTTGATTTATTTAGGCACAAAATGGCACTTTTTCTCAAATTTAAAGATTTTTCCACTGATGGACTAAATTGTATAAATATATTCAGCATTGGCAAGTCTTAAGACAGAGCACAGGACAGGACCAGACCATCCTTTCATGAACTTTCTATTTCCCCTCATTCCATCTTTCATATCTGCTCTGACCTTCCCAGAAGTCACCACCTGCCAAAAGCCCAACTCTTAATTTACATAAATCTCAAAAGAAGTGTCTTCAGTACCATCCACCAGGGCCACCACAGGTAAGGCAGCTTCTGTCTTCAGGCAGCCACTTCTAGCTGTATGTACTGACCTTTCCTGCTCTCTAATATTCTCATATTAACAACAACAAAAAAGGTCTCCTTGCTTAGTCAGCAAAATAAAGTGGATGCCGAAATATTTTCAGAGTCATTTTCAAGCTTTGAAAAGCAAAGTGACTTTTCTTCATCATTTATAATTTCTGAGCCTTCCATTTACATATATGTAAGGGTTGGGGGTTACTTAGCTTTTTCTCTTTTTTGAAAAAAAAGCTGATTATCTTATGATTTTGTTACTAAAAAAGATAAAAAGAGCATCCAGAGCCTTTTTATTAAAGCATCACTATACATCTAAACAGCCTGCAAATAAAGGCTTAATTGAATTCTATGTTGACTGTATCAAATACAGTAGCTATTAGTAAAGGCAAAATATTTTACTTTAGCATATATGTGGACCTAGTACTGTTAGTTTATGTTATTTAAAATATCTTAAACTTTCTTTGTCTTTTGGAAAATAATACCATCATTTACTTTCTACATATTCATCTTAAGTATCTAAATACTGCATTTGGGGCTTATTTAACTTATTATAACTTGAAATTTGAATTACAAATTAGACACATAAAATAAATTATTGAGCCTTTAGATCTATGTAGGTATTTACTATGCAAATATATTTAAAAGTTCAAATATGATCATTTAATAAAAATATAAGAATGTGAAATACACTGCCATTTGAGTATAATATAAACCAAATAGTATGCTTCTGTTTTCTAGCATGTGTTTTTAATCCTTCTCATAGACATCCATTTCCCAACTATTAATATATTAGTATGTGCAATCCATAGCATAGTAAGTTTGATTACATTATTTTCTTAAAAACAGGTTAAACTTAAAAAGGATGAGCATATAGTAGGATAACAGGCCGAGTACACAGTCATAATGATTACAAGGCATGCTATTAATTTAGCTACAAGGTCTGGCAAAACTTCACTCCATTTGAAGACATGAGATGCTTTCAGAAAAATATATTACCACACTGTCGTAAATGAGAAGGGAAACCTTGCTAAAAATGACCTAGATACATTCCACTGAGTAAGAGCATGCAAGGTTAGGTCAACAGGTAGAAGGATTTGGGCAGGCTATGTGAACATAAGCAAGGCTTAATTAAAAACAGAGTGATTTTACAAAAAGTGGTTGGAACTCATGAAAGTGAGAAAAGTCCAGCTTTCAACAATTAATTAATTGGATCTAGTCCTCTAAGCAATAAAATTTCAGTGATGAAAAGTTGTATAAAATTACTATACAATCAAGCAGAAAATGATTTGTTACATACATTATTCAAGTACTTTCTCCTGGTCTTTGAACTCATATATTTCAGGAAACATGTCAAGGCACTCTGTTGTTATCTGCATGAGAATGAAAAAATCTATTGCATTGGAATCCCTGTCCATGAAAACAATCTCCTTTAGGGAGTTTATACTGAAAAAAAAAGGAAATAATATCTTAGTAAATATTGTAGCAAAATGAAGATCATTGTCAGGGCTCTAAGAGAAAAAACAAAAGTAATGATATTCAGTGTTTACGAGGAAGAGGCAACACTAGACTAGACAGTACAAAGAGTTATTATGGAAACACTGATTGCACTGAGTAGTTAAATATCAAGAAAGCAAGGTGGCCATTTCAGGGTAAGATGAGGGACTCTTAGGTCCCCATACATGAGGCATAGCCTCTCACTGATTTAGACTCTGAAGTGTATAAAGGTCAGAAAAGTGAAGTTTTAAATGACATTATGGATAGATTTAATTTTTGCTGTAGTAATTTTTCGTTATTCTCCAAGAAGGAACCAGATAGATTTGTTCAAATGATTAATGGTCTGCATACTAGGAATAATTAACTTCCTTGTGAGGTATGAATGATTTGAGACAGCAAGATTTTAAGTTAAAGGCTATTAATTGAGGGCAAGTTGTGACTTTCATAGCCACAGAAGTAAAAATGGAAAGGTACTTCTCAAAATACTTTACAATTAAGATTTTAGGGTGTGGGAGCTAAGAAGATATGACAGCTAATCAATAGGAAGGGGTCAAAGAGAGAATACAAGAGAATTTTGAAAGCTGAGATCAGGAATGAGGTTAGTAGCGAAAGCTACAGAACCCTGAGAGATATGCCTTTGGGAAGCTGAATAGGAAGAGTCAGTGAAAGGAAACATATATATATATATATATATATCAGATACAGGAACAGCAGTACAAGGAGAGGGGATACAAGATTGAGTAAATATAGAAAGCTCAGGAATGGAGCATTAAACTTCATGTTGGCAACATATATATTTCAGTGTATGAACTGTAAAACATCTTTGAATATCAAATGTTTCATGAACATTTTGTAAGAGAAAAAGGCAACAGCCTGTGGTATCTGTGAGCTCAATTTCTACCTCACTTAGAGCTGTGTCTGTCTAACTGCTCTTGGCCACATCCCATCTTTCTCAAGATTGCAGATCCCTCAGCACTGACAGTGAAGGACTTGGTGCTTTAGACCCTGACTTCCTGCTCTCTGTAGCTTCCTCTCGTATTTTGAAAGGTACAATGTCCTTACCACATTCATTTCATCATTACTGCGGCCAGATCAATCTCATTGCCACTTTTCTCTACTTTCAAGGACATACATGAAGTGTAACATAGGGTCAGATAAAATGACCAAAGTTTGTGATGTTCCACTACTTTTGAACATGTCATAACTTTTCGCATTCATTTTATTCATAAATATCTTGTAAATGTTTATCTCAAACGTTATCTACCGTCATGATGATGATGTACTAACTAGTGTAGATAAGTCAAGATGATGCCATTTGGAGCTAACACGTGATAACTCAGCAGTGGGGATAATAGAAAGACTAATATGGATATAATGGGAAGTGGAGGGACCTCACTTGTCACATGTGGATATAGAAGCCTCGCTCTGGTCACTCAACTGTCTCTGTAGATATAGGTCTCACATGAAACACCAACTATTTCCCTGCAGAGAAAAGCAATGTCTTCAATGTTGAAGACGTGATAAACTGGCTTGCTAGGTGGAAGTTTGAATATCCTGAATGATTATCAATGTAGTGTTATACTGGTTTATTAATTTACAATGCTGGGTAATAATGAACCAATTCTATTGGCTACTTGATACTCACTAAATGTTATACTTTTATGTTAGACATGTCATGTACGTCTTTCTTTGAAACTATACTTTTAAAAGAATCTGTGCACAGACTATAGGTTATGTACTTTAACAGTAGTTCATCTAAAGAATTAGGCTTTCAATCATGGTTCATATGCCTCAACTCCATTTGATTATCCTACATAAAGTCACATTCATAGCCTCTTATATGCACTTGTGAAGCCATACAGAAAGCTACTTGACTTTGGATCCAAGGCTAGGCAGTGCTCTGTAGGTGGGTTGAGAACACATTTGTTTTTGTTGCTGTTTCAGTAATTGAAAGGTCATTGCTACAAGTGTACATGTTTTGTTTTATGTTTTATACATAAGTGATATGCTATAGGCGAAATACAAAATATATTTTACATTAAAATGTGCTACGAATATTTTGAACGATGAAAGGGCACGGAAATACAAGGTTGGAAGAATAATCCCTTTAGAGTTAAACTCATGAATAAGAATTAATTTCATGTTTAACTTGGTTTCACTCTGCACTGCATCCTGAAGTATGCCACATGGCTGACTGCGTTTGGTTTTCATTATTTTATTTTACATTTCTGAATTGTAGTTCATCTATTTACATTTTAAGATTAGGTTTTTCACACACTTGAAGAAATGGATGGCAAGTTTTAAGACATATATTCTAAAGGTATTGCCAAAAAATGTGTGAGATGTCTTCTATTAAAATAAAACTAACAACATGTTTTCAAAAGAATAAATATGTTCCTGTGTGCTTGATGCTCATTAAACAATCTAATCACTTTGACAGACAAAACCAGCTCTTTTAGGGAATTTCTAAAGACACTCAAATCCTTGAGTAATTGGTTACTCTTTTAAGTCTTTTTTATTTTATTATTTTATATGTATAATGTTTAATTGAATGCATGTGCATGCATCACATGCATGTTTGGTGACTATGGAGGTCAAAAGAGGGCATTAAATTCACTGAGACTAGAGTTACAGATGATGTGAGCCACAATGTAGGTGCTGGGAATCAAACCTAGGTCCTCTGCAAGGGCACTCAGTGCTGTTAACTGCTAAGCCAACTCCTTTGCCCTGTTCAACTTTTGAGCACAAATTTCAATATTATTTATTAAGATTTCTAAATTATGTGTCCCACTTTTTCTAAAATTTTAAATTCTAGCTAAATGTTTTATAATTCAATATTGCAATGTGCTCTTCTTAATTCTAGTTAAATTTAAAATTTGATTCAACCTATCCTAAGTACACCAGGATTCCACAACAAAACAGGAGAGTTCAATAGAAGCATATTGACCATGTCTGCAAAGTCGTAACAGCAAAAGCTGCCTCCCTCACCATCTGCAGAGAATGTACAGAGGTGATTCTCCACATTGCAAATCTCAACATTCCCTTACACAAGTTCATCTCTTTGGTAATGTCAATCACTTGTCTGGCACATCAGTTGGAAGACTTTTCACTTGTGTTTTCCTTAGCTTCTAAAATTACTGAAATTCTTACTTTAATCATTTTAAAATAAGTTAACAAATTCTGTTTCCACACAGAAGAGTATATGGTATACTTAAAGATCTCATTCGCTTAGAATGCTGCATTGGAAAGACGATTAAATGTAGCTACAGTTTTTCCAAGCTATCTGCTTAGTGACATTGTGTGGAGTGTCTGGGAATTTGTATTTTTTGTTCATAAGTTCATAAGAGAAAGCTTTTCAATGTAACCTTAAGTGTGATTCTTTGAAAGTAATTATCATAAAAAACATCAAATATATTATCATAGAATTGATATCTGTGACTACTGTCTATATCGTTACAGAATATGTAATGATAAAATTTATGATTGGTCGTGTTTGTCTGCTTTTACATTTTCAAGTATTTTTTAAGGTTAATTACAATAGTATTTTCAGTGATTTATGGTTCTGATTAAATATTTTTGTCATCAAGGACAAATAGTATTTATATTTCACAATATAGTTGAAAATCACTTGGACAAAAAGAGGAGAATCAACTCTGCCAGTGTTCTTGTTAACTTGTTGAAATAGTCTTCCTCCATTCTTTTAGGATGTTTTCCTACACATTTCAAGTCATGGATTTGGAAGTACTCTGTGATGCTTTATGCTATCTTATCATGAAAAATCTGCATAAATATGTAGGTTAATATATAAAAAAGACTAAAGAAGTGAAACACATGCGAAGACTGAACATGTCTTTCCATTAATCAAATCCTGGCCTTCCGTCAGAATGGTGTATCTTCCAAATGAACCAAGTGAAATGTCCAATGTCAACTAGTGCACTGGATATTATTAATATTTCATGTATTTGTTTTCATATAAAAATGTATGAGACAGCCAGGTATGGTGATGCACACATGTAATCTCAGCAGCCATGAATCTGAAGTAGGAGAACCCATGGAAGTCTAAGGCTACATACTTCTTAAGTCCTCTTGAGGAACATAGTGAGACCTGATTCAGAAAATCAAATCCAAAGCCAAACAAAACAAAGTCAGAAATCAGTTTCTATAATTCATGCCTATAATTCCGGCTCTCAATAAACCAAGACAAAAGAATTACTACAAGTAGAACACCAGTCTGAGCTACATTTTGAGATCCAGTTTCAAAACAAACAAACAAACAAAAACTATAAATATGCATATACATTCACATGAAATTCTTTGAAACCATTTGGTAGTTTCTGATACAGTGGGTAACAAGTAGAATCGGGGAGCTTTCATTTCCCAAGCTCCTGGATAATCTGAGCCCTCTTATACACACACTACACTTGAAGTTACCAGATCTTACAGGGAATCTGCACATCTGAGGCTCACCTTAAGAAGCTTGTTTCCAGCTTGAAGACAGCCAGAAACGAGTTATGTCACTGAAGAATTTTCTAAGAGACAAAGTAAAAATTAAGTTTAAGTACTCTAAAAATGAGATGAGAGCTCGAGTCTCTCTCAACAGGCAAGAATATATACTTCTCTTGCAAAGAACCAAGCTGGTTCTCAGCACCCACATCAGAGGACATATAACTGACTGTAACTTTCGCTGCAGGGAATCCAACAGTCTTTTCTGAATTCCGTGGGCACCTGCACTCATATACATACAAAAATAATTAAAAAATAAATCTTTAAAAATTAGATAAAATTACTAAGCCATTTTAGTGATGAGATTAAAAGCGTTGCCCGTACTCTACACAATAGTGTAAAATCAAAATAATAGATAGATCCTAAAAGAAAGACCCATCTTATTACTAATGAACAAACAGATCCTATAGTTATTGGAATGTTTTTAAGTATTGAGAAATTTTCTGCTATTTATTAAACAGAAATATTAAACTTAGTTCTTAATAAACCAGTAAAGTATGTTGATAGCCTTTCACATTAATGAAGCGTGAAACTACATTTGATGGTCCATACTTGCTCATTATGTCACTTTGGTATTTCTTATACATATTGATTATGCTAATATTCTGAACCCCAGAAGATTTCCAGAAAGCATAGTGAGTGAATGTATATCTTTAAAATGTGTTTCTAGAAATACTGTATTTATTAACTTATTGCCATTCTACAGCTGTTTTGAACTCTTCATTCCTTTACTGTGAAGGTTGGTGTCTTGAGATTTCATTCATAGTTCATTGTCAGAAGAAAAGAGACCAAGATGGGATATTGCTAATGCTAAGAAAAGTGAAAAAGCAAATGACCTAAAAGAAAGTAACACAGAGAAGGAAAAACAAAGGGGTTCTAAGAAAGTAATGCATAATGAGCTCAAGTTAGTAAAAACTGAATGCCTAACAATTTTGCTAGTAATTCTCAGTGGTGCCTCACAAATTTGTCTCCATTTTCCTTGTGCTCCCTGGCCTGATGACAGATTGCTCTTCTTTGCACCTGGAGTGTTAGGCTGCATTTCACTAGAAGTACAATACTTACAATGTGAAATAGCACTAGCCTTAGAAGAGCAAGAGTAAATGCAGAAATGATTTGGATGCCTCTGAAGTGGGACCAGGAGCCTTTCTGCTCAGCCATGGCATGTCATGGCTGTGCTCAGCATCAGTGCCCCAAACCACTGGTTTTTCATTATGAAGCAGAGGCTAGGATGGACATAGGGAATTATTCTTAGATAACTGAAAAGGTGGTCTAGAAAACATAAGACCCTCCAGGCATGGAGTATTTGTGTTTTATGATTCCCTAGTCAGCACTATTTCCTCAGCCTATGGAAAGTAATGCAAAGGGAAACTATAATTTCTGCAGTACTCACTCACTGCTCAGGGCTCATGTGGTACACACATGAGAGAGCCAATGTGGAGAAAGCATCCATCCACACTGCACTGATCCTTGATCCAGGTACACCATGAGGGAGTCACAACCTATTTAGAATATCAGCAAAATCACCATCCACCTCCATCAACTGAACGCAAAGGGCGGAAAGAGAATCATTAGGGTGCAAAAAAATCAATTCTGGGCATCTGTCTGCATGCAGACCTCAGGCCAAAACAGATTGAGTACTGAAAAGTAGACAAAAGGGAAATCCTGGATTTCATTGCACAGCTTCTATTATGTGACTAATGAACCTTTCATTTGGAATCAGTGTGTTTTACAGCTGCACCTAATCATTGTTTCTGAGACCTAAAATTATGATGTGTGGCAGAAGTTGCAGATGAGGTGAGGCGTGATGGATTGTCATTGTCAAATTATTAATAGAAAAGTTCATTTTCTATTAGGACTATAAAATATGATATTTTATTCACAGCTCCCTTTTGAACTCTGCCTCCAGCTGCCAAAAGCAACTCTATCATTCAATGACACACAACTTGGCAAAAGTAGGTTATTTGACAGTCTACCTATGAAACTTTTTAACTCTTGCTTTTGTGAAAACTATTTTCCAAATATTTTTGCACATAATATTATTGTGTTTATTGTTGAGAGAAGGTCTCACTACATATCCTTGACTGGCCTAGAACTTCCTATGTAGACCATGATGGTCTCAAATGCATGCAAATATGCTTGCATCTTCCTCTTGAATGCTGGTATTAAAGGCATGTACCACCATGTCTGGCTATAAGTACTATTTTTAATAATGTTAAAGTGTGATCAAACTTTTGCTGAAAGCTACAGCGAAAAAGATTCAATCTAGAGAGCATTGATTCTATTGGAAACACTGATAAAATGTGTTCTATGAGTAATGTTCAATATATTTGCAACATGTACATACTGTAGAATTAGTATCATAACATTAATTATCTAGCACTTATAAACAAGATAGTGAGATTTAAACAATGACATCTTCTTTTAAAACACCCCATTACATAAACATGAACATGGATCTTGTAACTTGAACAAATTAATGAATCTAACTCTACAACTATTGCTAATTGTGAAGTTCAGAGAAAGCAAGATCCACTCATCAAAATTTATACAGTGACAAAAGTATACAACAATATTAAGTAGATGTATGCATATTTATTTTGTGTTTAGATTTTAATGGAAAAGCTATCATGACCATTTCCATATGTAAAAATAAAACTATTTCAAATCTATAGCAGTTTCTTCTTTATGGGAGGGCTTGGAGAAAGAGAAGGGGAGGGGGAAATGATGTAATTATATTATAATCTCAAAAGTAAGAGAAATAACTTAAAAATAAGTAAAATTTAAAATTAAAAAATAAATTGCACAAAATTGAATCAAATATTAAAAATTATTTTCTGTTTTTATATAACCCTTTTGACATTTTTACTTTCCAATTTTGATTCTAAACTAAAGCAAACATTCATAGTACAATGAGGGAGTGGAGTATTTTATGAGTTGCGTCATTCAAAGTCAAACAAGTTAAGTATGTCATTTAAATTTTAAACAGTAAAAACATTTAAGAAAAAAGTATTTCTGAAGATAGGTGTTCAGGTTTCATCATAAGGAGTGCAGCTGAGGCTTGAAGAAGCTTATTCATATGTCTGCTTAGTAGCAGATACACCTCAATTTTAAGAACAAAATGTTAATTTCCATTATATTTCTTTTTTACTACCCCTACCTCTTCTGTCTAGTCTTCCTTCTCTATTTTTTTTTCTTTTAGGGTGGTCTACCAAAAAGCTTCCTTTAAAGATTAAAAGATGAAAAGTTAGCCAGGCTGCTTCCCTAGTTTAGTTTGGGAGGAAATTCTCAGTGGAGCTACTGATGACCACACTCAATGTCCACATCAGACTTAACCAGTGGATTTTAACTGTTGCATATATTGTATACAACCACCTTGGTTTTGTGCACTGGTGTGGGCATTCCAGTATTTATGATGGTTGTCTTAAAATAACGATTTTTCTAAAGTGTAAAAAAAAAATAACTTTTCATTTTAAGACTCAACATCCTTAAATGTTCCCAATAAGTTAAAAAAAAACTTCAACCTACTCAGAATAAAAGTGTATGCTTGAATAATACATTGAGTTTGAATATGAATTACACATACATGTACTGGTGTATATCATATGTACATTCTATTTTACCAAAATAAGTTTTGCCTAGGCTTCGGCCTAAAGTATCATTCTATATAACTAGCTTTACATCACTGAGTCAATATAAAGCTGGCTGCTAGTCAATACCAGAACAGATGAGAGGAAAATTACTGAGAAATGAGACACTTCTAATACTGTGCAGCTTAGAGCCTAATTTGACGCTGGAAGACTGTGCTATATCAGATTCTGTATTAGAAATTGTTATGACTTCAGCATGATATTCAACATCTTTATTATGTCACTTCCTATTAAATGGTACTTTCAGTCTTCCACACACTTGGGCAAAGTCTCCACACAGTCTCCACTTCCACAGTCTTTCTCTACATCACATCTTATCTTTATCCCTTCCCCAGCAGGCATTTGGGCTCAGTGTTTGACCATATCCCAGCCTGCAGCTCATTACTACTTGTGCTCCTGTCAAAACTATGTGGAGCCTCCCCCATCTTCTGTCCAGGTTTTACTGATGTCCTCTCTTTGTTCTTGGTTCTATATTTGTTAATGTTAGAATCTGTTCGCAGTACATCAGCTACAGTGTGAGAAACCCTTTCCCACTCAAAATCTGAAGTCTTTATGATGATCTCCAACATCTCTATGGTCTGAATCAATTAATTCCTGTCTAGCCCAACTTTGTACTAATCTTGCTTTTCTTGGTTTCAATCCCATGGATCTCCTTGTTGTGAATGAAGCACAAAAGTCCTCCTTAATTTTTCAAAATATTGGAGTTGTCATGTGCTCTTGTGAAGTTCTCTCCATGATGTAACATAAAGGTGCTTCCTTTTCTACTAAAAACCCTCACTTAAACACTTGGAGTATAGCTATAAATAAAACTGTAATGCTAACCAACCAAACAGAAGATTAAAAATAGTATTAACTAATTTCTGTATCTACTTTATTTTTCTAAGTAATTGTTACTAGCTAGCATATACTTCAATGAACTTTTAATCTGATTTCTTATCTTCTGTCTTAGAATATAAGCTATTCTTCATTTCCATGGGGTTTATACAGTAGCTGTTATGCAGTAAGTAGTCATTTAACTTGGTGAAAGAAAGAACAGGGTTATATTACCAAGTACTATTGTGGAGGCACACACCAGTAATCTCAGCATTGAGAAGGGCTGAGAGAAGATGGCTGCTGTTAGCACGAGCACAGCATGGGCTACATAATGAATTTAAACTACCCTAGGCTACAAAACAAGACTTCGTTTTAAGAAAAAAAATACTCAAGCTAGGCAGTGGTGGCACATGCCTTTAATCCCAGCATTCAGGAAGCAGAGGCAGGCAGATCTCTGTGAGTTTGAGGCCTGCCTTGTCTACAGAGTGAGTTCCAGGAAAGACACCAAAGCTACACAGAGAAACCCTGTCTTGAAAAAAAGAGAGAGAGAAAGAAACAAATACTCAAAGTAAAAGATGAAATGGGAGGAGAGGGAGAAAAAAGAAAAAAGGCAGAAATCTTTATTATGTTTAAAAATCAGTAGCCCTCCTATATACAATTGACAAACAGGCTGAGAAGGAAATCAGAGATACATCACCCTTTACAATAGCCACAAATGATACAAAATGCTTTGGGGTAACACTAACCAAGCAAGTGAAGGACCTATATGACAAGAACTTTAAGTCCCTGAAAAAAGAAATTGAAGAAGATCTCAGAAAATGGAAAGATCTCCCATGCTCATGGATAGGCAGGACTAACATAGTAAAAATGGCAATCTTACCAAAAGCAATCTACAGATTCAATGCAATCCCCATCAAAATACCAACACAATTCTTCACAGACCTGGAAAAAATAATACTCAACTTCATATGGAAAAACAAAAAACCCAGGATAGCCAAAAGAATCCTGTACAATAAAACAACCTCTGGAGGCATCACAATCCCTGACCTCAAGCTCTACTATAGACCTACAGTAATAAAAACAGCTTGGTATTGGCATAAAAACCGATGTGGACCAATGGAATCAAATTGAAGACCATGACATTAATCCGCACACCTATGAACATATAATTTTTGACAAAGAAGCCAAAACTGTACAATGGAAAAAAGAAAGCATCTTCAACAAATGGTGCTGGCATAACTGGATATCAATGTGTAGAAGGCTGCAAATAGATCCATATCTGTCACCGTGCATAAAACTTAAGTCCAAGTAGATCAACGACCTCAACATTAATCCAGCTACTCTGAACCTGCTAGAAGAGAAAGTAGGAAGTAGTCTTGAATGCATTGGCATAGGAGATCACTTCCTAAATATAACACCAGTAGCACAGACACTGAGAGAAACAATCAATCAATGGGACCTCTTGAAACTGAGAAGCTTTTATAGAACAAAAGACACGGTCAACAAGGCAAAGCGACAGCCTACAGAATGGGAAAAGTTCTACACCAACCCCACATCTGACAGAGGACTGATATCCAGAATATATAAGGAACTCAAGAAATTAGACATCAAAATGCCCAACGGTCCAATTAAGAAATGGGCTATAGAACTAAACAGAGAATTCTCAACAGAGGAAGCTCAAATGGCTGAAAGACATTTAAGGAATTTTTCAACATCCCTAATTATCAGGGAAATGCAAATCAAAACCACTCTGAGATACCACCTTACGCCTGTCAGAATGGCTAAGATCAAAAACACTGAAGACACCTTATGCTAAAGAGGATGTGGAGCTAGGGGAACTCTCCTCCACTGCTGGTGGGAATGTAAGCTTGTACAACCACTTTAGAAATCAATATGGTGCTTTCTTAGAAAATTGGGAATCAATCTCCCTCAAGATCCAGCTTTACCACTCTTGGGCATAAACCCAAGGAATGCTCAGTCATACCACAAGAGCGCTTGCTCAGGTATGTTCATATCAGCATTGTTTGTAATAGCCAGAACCTGGAAACAACTTAGATGCCCTTCAACTGAAGAATGGATAAATAAAATGTGGTACATATACACAATGGAATACTACTCAGCAGAGAAAAAAAATAACATCATGAGGTTTACAGGCAAATGGATGGATCTAGAAAAAAAACATCCTGAGTGAGGTAACCCAGACTCAGAAAGACAAACATGGTATGTACTCACTCATAGGAGGATACTAGATGTGAAACAAAGATGACTAGACTGCTACTCACAACTCCAGGGAGGCTACCTAGAAAACAGGACCCCAAGAAAGACACAGGGATCATCCAATGACAGAGAAACGAATGAGATCTACATGAACAACCTGGACGTGAGTGGGGGTAATGAAGGGCAAGGATTGAGGGAAAGAGAGCTTAGGGGAGAGGGAGATCCTAGCTGGATCAAGAACAGAGAGGGAGAACAAGGAATAAAAGACCATGATAAATGAAGACCTCATGAGAATAGGAAGAAGCAAAGTGCTAGAGAGGCCCACAGAAATCCACAAAGATACCCCCACAATAGACTACTGGCAATGGTCAAGATACAGCCTGAACTGACCTACTCTAGTGATAGGATGGCCAAACACCCTAATTGTCATGCTAGAAACCCCATCCAATGACTGAGGGAACCGGATGCAGGGATCCACGGCAGGGCCCCAGGTGGAGCTCCAGGAGTCCAATTGGCGAGAAAGAGGAGGGTTTGTATGGGCAAGAGTTGTTGAGACCAAGGTTGGATGAAGCACAGGGACAAATAGCCAAACGAATGGAAACACATGAACTATGAACCAATAGCTCAGGAGCCCCCAACTGGATCAGGCCCTCTGGATAAGTGAGTCAGTTGATTGGCTTGATCTGTTTGGGAGGCATCCAGGTGGTAGGTCCAGGTCCTGTACTCATTGCATGAGTTGGCTGTTTGAAACCTGGGGCCTATACAGGGACACTTGGCTCAGCCTGGGAGGAGGGGACTGGACCTGCCTGGACTGAATCTGCCAGTTTGAGCTCAATCCTCGGGGAAGTCTTTGCCCTGGAGGAGGTGGGAATGCTGGGGGGAGGGTGGGGGGGCAGGAGGGGGGGAGAACAAGGAAATCCGTGGCTGATATGTAAAATTAAATTAAATTATAAAATTTTAAAAAAGAGAAAAAAATTGATGAAAAACTAAGAAAAAGTGATTAAGGCCAAGGCATAGCCAGATTCCTGAGAAATCAGACATGAAAACTAGAGAATTTGTCATTATGTAAAGGTGTGTATTAAAATTTCAGCTTGACAGTGAAAAGTGAGGGATTTTATCTGAAGACTATTTGGTCATTGAATTACAAGACAATGACAGATGCTAAGGATGAAGGGCAAGAGGAGAAATGATTTGTGGGGAAATTTGACATTTTCTTGGCAAAGAATGGTTGTGTAAGGCAAGTGGGATGACAAAGTAGGACTTCTAGGGAAGTTCTGACAGATCTATTGAAGTTTGGGATCATGTGCTGGTTCAGTAGTGCTTATCTACATACTCAAGGGATTTTTCAAGCAACACTAAGCTGATTTCTTGAAATCATGCCAGAGGGATGTGACAAAAGCATTTTTTAAGCAAATAAATTTAGTACTTAAACAAAGCAGTGGCTGTGCTTATGGGTATGAGATTTAACCTTATTCAGTAGGATATGAAGACAAATTACAGTTAAGGAAGAAGTAGAGCTTATTCATTCAATAAATGTTTATCTAACAATTACTATGTTTATATGTGTGTTTGAGATATACTGGAGAGATATGGTCTCTACCCTTTGGTTTTTAAGGCTCTGGTGACAGAGAAGAGCTAGTGTGATTGAAATCAGTGTGTGGAATTTCTAGGAGAACTGAGTTTTCAAGGTAAATATCTAGAATGGGAAATGTAGAGCCCATATACTTTGGTATGTAGGCTGATATATAGTTCTATACTGAAGGAATAAAGTGAAAGAATAGAGTTGAAGGAGAGAAAATCTATCCATTGGGACTATCATTGGTGACAACAGCCTTAGGGAATCAGGTGTTACATGTGAACATCAAAGTCAATTTGATGGTGGTCAAGTATTATTGGAAAAACTTAAGTTCTGCAAATAATTGATGAATGAATAAGAGAAACAAACAGTAAATGGAAAGAAAAAGGTATCAGTCATAAGTAAAGATGACCAGATAATGAAGTAAAGAGGAATGGGACTTTATAAAAGTGTGTTCAAGCACTCAAGAGGCAGTGGGGCGTGGATCTCTGTGAGTTCAAGTCCAACCTGGTCTATAAAGTCAGTTCCTAGACATCCAGGAATGTTATACAGAGAAATCCTGTCTCAAAAAAAAATGTGTTCAAAATTCATGGATGGCAGGATGACAGGCACTATGGGAAAAATATGGGAACAGTGAATGAGCATGCTTCGAGATTTGGGGGTTCACTGCATGAAAAAGTAATTATTTGTTTGAGAGAACAAGAGAAGTAAAGGTTTCATAGAAAACCTGGGCTCAGTTAAAGCAGGAAGATGGAAGCATATAAAAAACAAGAACACAGTTCCAAGGAATTTTCAGGTCTCATATGTGACCCAATGACAATGACTAAGCTTTGCTAAGGGGGAAAGATAGGGCAGTTGGCTTTTTATGGACATAAGAAAAAGATACACTTTTCCCAAGAGTACTGCTTGAACAGGAAACAGTTCTTTTCTCAGTAGAAGCTATACATGTTCTCACTAAGCAGAGTAATAAATATCCTCATGCTTTCATTGATGCCTTTTCTACTTTTCACAATTGGCCCCATTTTCAATGGTGACATTTAAATCAAGCATTAAATTTTAAAAGGGATTTATATTGAAATCCAAAGGTATAAATTCTTAAACTTTATCTCGATTTAATAATCTGAACAAGATCAGGGTCAAATAGGCATCCACATGATATATCACTTTTAAGCCTGCTTTAGACCACTATAAGTCACACTTAAAAATATTTTACTTATTTTGGATTTACTTGATGTGTATGTGGACTTGTGCCTACATGTGTTTTTGTGTACCATTTGTGTACAGACTCATGGGGGCCAGAGCAATGTGTCAGATCTTTTGGCTCTAGAGTTACAAGCAAGTGTGAGTTGCCAGGCATAGGTACTGAGAATCAAACCAAAGTCCTCTACAAGAGCAATAAGTAAATGCTGTTTTCTTCCTTCCTTCCTTCCTTCCTTCCTTCCTTCCTTCCTTCCTTCCTTCCTTCCTTCCTTTCTTTTTCTTTCTTTCTCCCCCTTCTTCCTTCTTTCTCTTTCTTTTTAGATTTTTAAAAATTCTTCTCTCATACAATACAACCAGACTTCAGCCTCTCTTCCTTCCACTCCTCCCAGTAATCCCCTCCCCTCTTCCCTAGATCCACTGTTCCTCCATTTCCTTCAGAAAAGAGCAGGCCTCCCAGGGATATCAACAAAGCATGATGTAAAACGATGCTTTAAGACTAGGCACAAACCCTCATATCAAAGCTGGAAGAGGCAACCCAGAAGGAGAAAAAGGGTCCCAAGAGTAGGTAAAAGAGCCAGAGACAGCCCCATGCCCACTGTTAGGAGTCCTACAAAGTCCCCAAGCTAACCAACCACAGCATGTACTGACAGGAACTAGAGCAGATCCATACAGGGTCCATGATTGTTGCTTCAGTCCGTGAACCCATATGAGCCCTGATTAGTTGATTCTGTGGGCCATGTTCTCCTAGTGGCCTTGAACCCTCTAGCTCCTACAATCCTTCCTCCCCTTCTTCAGCTGGGTTCCTCAGTCCTACCTAATGTTTGACTATGGGTCTCTGCATCTGCTCCCATCAGCTGCTGGAAGAAGCTCCTCTGATGACAGTTGGGCTAAGCACCAATCTATGAGTATAATAGAATATCGTTAGGAATCGTTTGATGGACTTTTTTTTTTTTTGGCCAGTCCTGTTTGGTTCTACCCTCGGTCTCTGGGCCATCCAACTTCTGGTTCCTGGCCATCCAGGCAATGCCTGCTGTGGTCTCCCTCTCATGGCATGGCCCTCAAGTTAGGTCAGTCATTGGTTGGCCATTCTTGCAAGGTCTGAGCCACCACTGGCTCAGCACATTGTGTAGTCAGGACAGCGACACACACTGTTAAGCACTGAGCCATCTCTCCATCGCATCTCTAAGTCACTTTTTAAAGGGGCCATGTATTGTGTAAAGATTTCTTATCAGTTAATTCTTTGGTCAATTCCTTATCCCAGTTAAATGCATTCAGTAATTTACTACTATATCAGGACCTATTGATTAAAGTAATCTAGCTACAGATGAATGGCTAAAGGAAATAAAAGGAGATATTTATCACAGTTGTGCTTACCATTTAATGATAAACACAAAATTGGATGTATTACTTGCTAGTCCCATGGAATATTTAAAAACTATAGAGTGTGCTATCATTTAATCTACAAATATTTTAAAGGACAGTATAAAATATGAGGATACATAATCAGATTAGGTTCTCATTAAGAGAACCATTTCATTCCTAATATGAGAACCATAGCTCAAATTCTATGTTTCTACGTGAATTGATATTCTCTCTCTCTCTCTCTCTCTCTCTCTCTCTCTCTCTCTCTCTCTCTCTCTGTGTGTGTGTGTGTGTGTGTGTGTGTGTTTGGTTTTGATTCTGAAAACAAGAAGGAAGTGATTTCCAGGGCCATTGATGAGTTCAAAGTTACCAATGCTGAAAAGTCAGGGATTGATGAGAAAAAGTAAAACACAAAAGGGCATCAACCTTAGGGAAACCTGGTTGTGTGTGGGACTGCAGAGTTTTGGTTCTGTTTTTCCATCGCAGGCTTCATGGTTCCACTGTTACCCCAAATATACATGATGTAATTTCTTGTTTATCCACTCATGACTGTCTTTTAGCACGGCTAAGAGGATGAAGCAGACAGGACTCTAGTGCCTGAAAGAGTCAGAGGCCTTAGAAGAGGAAGAGTCAGGGGATTGGTTGGTACCTGCCCCCAGGTATATGCAAATTGCAGATGCAGAAACTGATGATAAACATTTCAGCAACCAAATTTAAAAAGCATGAAATATGACTAAAAAGAAAGTTATGTGGAACCAACATTAGCTTCCTCTGCCTTTCAGCAGTTTAGTAGCCAAGAAGGTACAGTGTTTGCTCCCTTATTGACAGGTTATTAAATTCTGAAGAGTTCGCCTGGTTGTAGAATCCTAGTCATTCTATTTTTGCCACCCAAGGGTACAGAGTTCCTCCCTGGGTTTTATATTTATTCACTTATTTTTATTTCTTACTTCAATGAAAACGTTGCTCTTTTTCATAAAGTCATAGTAACAAAAATTTTTACATAACTTTCATCATTTCCAAAGTAGTCTTGATATACAACATGTTCACATTTACTACTATTTTGTTCTCTGGGAAGTGTGGAGATGAGGAAGGAGGGAGGTGATGTCTCAGGTTTGGGGATTTTTGTTGTTGTTGTTTCCTATTGCTGGGACTTAAAATACTCAGACAAAGGCAACTTGGAAAAAGGAATTATTTGGCTCACAGTTCCAGGTTACAGTCTATCATGGCAAGGAGGTCACAGCTGCAGGAGCCTGCAGGAGCTGGTCTTATGACATCCAGGGTTAGCAATAGAGCAGTAAAGGATGTGTGCTCAGCTGACTGTCTCCACTTATTCAGTTTAGGTGCTGCTTAGTAATGGTGTCATTAGAAGCCAGTAGGTCTTCCACCTCAATTAACATATTCAAGATAATGTACCACAGACATATGCAAAGGCCAACAGAATCTAGACAATCCATCACAAAGATTCCATTCCAAAGTTGATCTTATATGTGTAAAACTGAAAATTCAAACTATCCACCACGGGGGGCATAGCATAACACACTATTGCTACCTTAGAGACAGTGCAGCAGAATGAGAGTCTGTAGAAACTTACTATATATCCTTGATTCATGTCATATTATATCCCAGCTAAACAGCAAAAGTAAGAGTTGTTATTTTTAACCTAAATAGTGCTTAGTTTCAAACAGAGGCCATAGAATGACACAATAATTTTCAAATAATCTTTGATAAACAGAAAAGGTAAGAGACAAATTAATTTTTTATACAGCATTCTAACTAGTTTAACCACTTTAGTGGTTAAACAAGATGGTTAAATTCACTTAAAATGGGAAGTTTAAATTACTTTTAAGCAATCTTCAAGATTACTTTTCTCCATTTCTTAAAACGTATACTATATTATTTCAGCAAATCAAATTGTTTTCACTTTCTTTGGAGTGTCCTTGGAGAATTCTCCTCTACCTGTTATAGCATGAGCCTCTCCATTCATTCACAAAATGAGCCTTGGCTGACATAATAATGTGTCTCTCTGCTTCTAAAAGGAAACAATTGGATTTTTCCAAAATGGAATCTAGTTTGCCTGACTTCAGTGTAATGATCCACTTCCTCTGAACACAGTTGTGAATGCCTGCTTTTCTTTGCCTGACTAATGAGTGAATTGAATTCCTGAGCCAATGTTTTATTGATCTTAAAGAGTCAAGTTATTTAAGCACCTTTTCTTTCAGTGGAAAGCATGGAACAACTAAAGCAACTACCTAGCCAGAGAGAGAGAGAGAGAGACAGAGACAGAGACAGAGAGAGACACACAGAGAGAGACAGAGAGAGAGGGGAGAGAGAGACAGAGACAGAAAAAGACAGAGGCAGACAGAGAGACAGAGAGAGGGGGGAGAGAAAGAGAGAACAGTGTACTCTGCAAATCAGTGTACATATGGTTTTCTGGCAAATTTAGTTAACTGCTACCTTAAAATACATAATTTGACTAATTTTGGGGCACACTATACTATCACACCTGCAGTTTGTTGTTGTTGTTAAGAAAAATACTTCTTATGTACTTGATAAACAAACAAGGAGTGGACTGCAGGAGAGGTCTAACCTCCTTGTTGTTAAAAACAATGCATTTGAAAACAAGGAGTGTAGAGGAGGTGTCTAACTTCATATCAATAAATTCTAACAAATTAAGAATTAAAGTAATTTGCTCTGTTAGATGGGTAGTTTTATCTCCTACTTTTTTCCATTCCAGTTAATAAGATATAGTCTGCATCTGTCTATTTTTATTGTTTATGTTAGTTTTGGTGTTGTAGCAGAATCCCAAGGCTGTATATTTTATCAAGGAAAGGGGTCATTTAGCTCACAGTTATGGTTCAAGAGCCAACGCTTGCATTTTCTTGGCTGTTTTGAAGAATTGCATAGCAGGTGGCGGGAATGATTACATGAAGGATTACATTATGTGACTAAGAGACAGAGATCTGTGAAGTACCACACTCAGTCTTTCTGTGACACCCATTGTTGTTTGAACTAATGTACTTGTGCCAAATCTGAAAATTTCCCAGGAGAAATTCCATTCATGAGACCAGAATTTTGTGATCTCACTACACTACATCTATAACATCAATGAACCTTTGTGGAACAATGAATAATCCAAACTGCAGCAGTCTTTCTAAGAACTTTAGATCCATCAATAAGATTATAATTTAAATAATAAAGAATCTCTTACTTTAGCTTATATACTGAGTTTTCAGAAGTTTGACATTTAACTAAAAATCACTGGGTTTTCACAACTCAATCACCATGATTGTCTGACCTCTTCAATAAAAAGTAAGGTTAAAAAATTTCCCCAAATCATAAAATATTAAGATTTGCATGCATAATATATGTAAATGTATGTACAACATATATATGTATTTAATATTTGTGCATATAAACACACATATCTATTGGTACATATAATAGATTTTGGCATTCACTCTGTTTAGGAGATTTCTCTGTGTTCCTATTACATTTATTTTGGCCCCATGAACCTATCAAAGGGACAAGATGGCAGAAAATTTAGACTTCATTCTTCAAAAACAAATGAATATACAATCTTACTTACACAGAGAGGACATAATCAGTTGACAGTCTCACCATGGCAGCATGACTTGTCCTGGCAGAGGTGAATAAACCATACTCATGGAAAAGATTATGAGCTTTAAACACTGTGAAGTGAAATCAACTACTACTTTTCTTTTATACATTTTTGGGAATGGTTGAGAGTCACAATATCCCACACCTTAGGAGTTGATATTTGTCCTCCTTCGTCTGGCTTCTGCCTGGCTCAGCAGCAGTGTGCCGCCCAGGAGTGTGTTGATGAGGTCTCATGGCTTTGGAGAAAAAGATTAAGTCATTCTATTTGGGAGAATTAAGAAAATTATGTATTAATTAAATCATTCTTTCCATATTTCTGGTCACATGGAGATAAATATTATTCAGAAGCAATTAGAAAGGTAAGTCTATGGACATTCAGAGGCTTAGAATGTTCAAGTTGGATGAGACTTGCATTCACCACAGATAAGAGTATTCCTGCTCTGTGCGTGAATTATGCCCCTTCTTTTGACTTACAGACTAGAAAATATTGAGATCAACTTAAATTTAAAATAATTTTCTACCCACACCAGTCATGTATGAACCTTTAGTTGAAAGTGAAATTTGACGTTAGAATCAAGTAGAAAATATGTAAGTAACAAATGTTATAGTAACAGAGAATGAAGGACAAAGATTGACAGAAAAAAACATAAGACTCTGCTTGGTCTGTGGGGCATTAAATTCATCTAGGTCATGAGGTACTAAGACATTTCTAATGCCTGGTCTTGTGGAAAATGAAACTATTGATATTTATGGGGCAAATACCTAAATTCTGGTGTCTAGATTACTGGTTACATCTCAGAATGTTAATCTTTTTCAAAGATAAATATTTTGAGTGAACGCTGGAAAAGGTTTGGATGACATACAATCCCAACCCCAAGACCTGCTGTGTGATAAGATTAGAAAAAGTATCTGTTCCTTTCCCTGGTTTTGGAACTAACAAAGAATATTCTGTAGCTATAGCACTACATTGTGGAACATGGTATTTGTGTTTAATATAAAATATGGTAGCCTTGGTACAGTGAATGGACCTGTCATTTTCATGATATTGTTCTCTTTGAATAAGTGTATGCTTTGTAACTGCCTGAGAGATGACCTGGAGGCATGTAACGTGGACACCAGTTCAAGAGTTCTCTTATGTTTATGTGGTTGTGGTTTCTGTTTGAGCTTCTTTTGGATATTTGTCTTCCCATGGTAACTTCTTAAGCATGAGGAATGTTATAATTGAGACTTGTTTGCTCTATGTCTGTCTTAGTTACATGACTCTCTAACAGCCAACTATTTCTAGTAACAAAGAAACCAAATATGTGAAAAGGCACTGGCAAGATGGCCCTGAGCTTTTATTGATAGAAATGCAAAGGTGGCAAATGACAAGTTATCTTAGCTAGGAGACTAACATGCAGATTGATAGTGTATCCTTTCTCTTGTTCCAATTGGTTGTAGTGGGTGAAACTGAAATGCCGCTTGCCTTTGGAATTACAGAGTTGTCTTCTGCTAATTCTTATTCATTTCTTGCTAGTTTTTAAAAAATTTATGCAGTTACTTTTTAGAAATTATTTCTTTAAGAAAACATTATGATGATGTATTTTCCCAAGTGTTTTGTACATTTACATGTATTAGCTCATATAACTAATGACAATCTTATCTTGTAGGCAATAAAAATGTCAATTTCATGATGAGGAAATAGAGGATGTTAAAATATGATGGCTAAGTGTGGGTTTATACAGAAAGGCAAATAAAATGTAGGAATGGAGATATAAAGTGATTTTATGAGCAGATAAATGTCATATTTAAGATGGAAGCAACATTTCAGAAGCTTCACCTGGGTAGGGAAGTCATGTAAACCTGAGCAGGGTACAGGGCATAGTCCAGAGCAGATGGCACCAGGAAGCACTTCTGATTTTCTATAAGCTCCTTTGTCTATAGCACATCAAGAGCAACAAACAGCGAACTCAAGATTTAAATGACTGATACCCAAAACACACATTTCTCAATTGTTTATTCGGAAAAAATATATACAGCTAGTTTTCTTTACTGGCTATTGTATATTAGCTCAGTTTTCCAGGACTTCATATAAGTCCAGGAGGGAGTGATGGAGGAGAGAGGGAAAAAAAGAAAAAGCAAAGCTGGAGACATTCCTATAGACTGTTTCCACACAGGGAACTGCAGCTTCTATGCTTGCTGTCTTAACAAATCTTTAAAAGTACTTCCATAGATGAATGATAAAAGAATTGAACACATAATTTGTCTGCCCTCTCTAAACATACCATTTTATCAAGTAAGCAATAAACAAAATTATCCTCTTAAAATAAAATATAAATGATGATCCTGGAACTTACTCAAACTCAGTTATCTATCATCCTCTCTCGCCATTTTTGTTATAACTTTCATAAAAGCACAGTGGTCCAAATTATAGGATAGTATATAAAAACGTGCAGGTAACAGAACTTTAGTAATTTAGAAATACTTTTTGGCTTCTTAGGTGAAATCATCAAGTGTTTTTCCACCTCAGAGCATTTTGCCAGATTTGATCAGTCATGCTTTCTTGAGAAGTAGGTCAGCATTCAGATTATCTTTGCATTAGAACTCAGGAAGAGCTTGTTAACTCATCATCCAGGAATCCAGCAGGGGGTATCTACCACAGGTTTTACAGCTACCCATAATTCAGAATTCTGCCCTCTTGAGAACTCTAGCTTATGGATTCTGCTGCATATTTTTGTAGATGAAGACTTACATAACATGCCACTTAGTTTTACTTCTGAGACCTAGCATTGATGAATAGATTAAACAAAGCCAGTTTCTGGGAATCTATTCAGATTCCCTACATGGTTTAAATATATGTGATGCTTTGAAAGTTTCTGTATTTGAACATAGAATAGTCACTGCATAGTGAATTTATCTTGACAATAGAATATTAAAGTCCTACAAGAAACGTTGCTCAGGTGCCTTCTCTGCTTTTCTGTTTTTTTTCTCTCTTGCATTATCCTTGATGCAGTGGTGCTCAAGGATTTTTGCCTAGCCCACCAGCATCAGTATTGCATGGAAACTGGTTAGACAGACTGATTACTGGGCCTCATCCCATATTTAATCAATCAGAAGTATTTCATATGGGACCCCATAAGTTTATACTTTGATAAGCATCCATGAGATTTTGCTGTTTGCCAAGGTTTTGAAAACACCTTGTTATGCATATTACAGATTTCTCCATTTTCTGTAATGCATTTATTTGATAAAAAAGTATCTTCTACAGAGTCAGATTGTAGGACTAAACAGTTAAAGCCACAAGATGCTTAAGCACAGGGGCATTGAAAGTATGTGGATAGCACGTTTCTTTGATCTGACTTTTTAAGAGTCAGTGGTCAGTAAGTCTGGATACACCTGTATGCACTTAGAAAAACATATTTGTTTTGATGCAGAAGCTGGAGAATCTTCTATTTAAATCTCCTTTGGAAAAGTAGCAAGTTTTAAAACACAGGATATATTCCACTGATAGAAAAAGTTGCTATTCTTTCTATTGATTCCCAGCCATTATTCACCCTTATGTATTTGCCTTTCTGTTGATAAAACAAAATGTTTTCTACAAACTCCAAGTACTGCTTTCTTCAAAATATTTAACATAGCCAAAGTTAGAATAAACTACTACATACTTGTCTATACAAACACTCATGTTTATTCTTTAAAATATAGGAAGGACTAACTGAGAAACAGACCAACAGTGACAGCAATGGAGAAGGATAGAAAAAAAATTCCTTCTAGTTTCTTCCATCACAGCTATGAATTATGGCTGTAAGATCAAATATGAATCACAAGTGATTCAACACACCGTAATGCCTTTAACAGGCCAAATCTGAGATTGATAAATCAGAAGTCCTGAAGCCCCAGTGTTCAGGCAGTGTGTAAATCATGACAGTACATTTTATTATCTCAGGCTGACCTGGTGATAGCAACGTACCTGTGGATATAAATTCACGTAGTTAAAAACAATCATTCATTTAAGGAGTATCCACTAGGTACTCACACACAGCATCACCAGGAGGATTAAGATAAAGCTCACACTGAACCTATGCAACATGAGAGAGGACAACAAATCAGGCAATAAAATAATCCTGAAAAACGTCTCAAACACTCTATGGCTGTTTGTTAGTCACAGCTTAGCTCAGATTCTATTGTTCATTTATCTTCAGGACTTAATATAGAATTTAGTGTATAGTGAGTTCAAGATAAATTGAACTTGCTCAATGTATTCTCTTTTGAATTTTCTTAATAACATTTTATAAAAGTCCCCATCACATAAGATTATATATTGCTCAGATTTTCATTGTTTCCTACATTGATAACCAGTATTTCTGCCTACATAAAATGTCTAGACATCTAAAAGTTCTGTTAAATTATATTCTGTGTGTGTCTTTGTTAGGGTTTCTATTGCAGAGAAAAGACGCCATGACCACAGAAACTCTTATAAAGGAAAACGTTTCATTGGGGCTGACTTACAGGTTCAGAGGTTTAATCCATAACTGGCATGGGAGGAAGCCTAGTGGTGCACAGGCAGACATGGTGCTGGAAAAGGAGCTGAGAGTTCTACATCTGGATCATCAGGCAGAAGGAAGGGAGAGAGAGTCCTTGAGACTAGCTTGAGCATTTGAAGCTTCAAAGCCCACCTCTAGTGATACACTTCCTCCCACAAGGCCATATCTACTGCAACAAGGCCACACATCCTAATAGTGCCACTGCCTATGAGCCTTTGGGGGCCATTTTCATTCAAACCACCACAGGGTGCTTAAATATCTTAAGGATGTATAATAGTTTGTCAACAATGACTATTGATGATTGTGGTGGTAGCTCACTCCAGCAAAGTAAAAAATCATGATGCTATAATTTTTTGTTACTATTTCCTAACGCTGCAGTATGGTGAGGCTCAGCAGAACACTGCCCACTGAATTGGGCAAAGCTTTCTAGTTCAGAGGAAGCAGGTATTCTAAAGGTAGAGTGGAGAAAATAGAGTATCACAGAAACCTAGGGCCAAGGTGGAATTGAAACGGACTTCACTCAAAAGTCTTCCTGTCATCACTGAGAGAACCTTATTCCTGGGAGAAAAAGTGGTTTATTTTCAACGTCTTGGGCTTTTGTGTTAAATTGTACTTTGTTCCCTAGAGGTGTTCACTGTTTGGTTGATTGCATGAGTTCTTTAAGCAGAGATGCTTTCCTGTTACACATTCAACATCATAAGAAATATGATAGATGAGCTGGGTGGTGGTGGAGCACACCTTTAATCCCAGCACTCGGGAGGCAGAGGCAGGCAGATCTCTGAGTTTGAGGCCAGCCTGGTCTACAGAGCGAGATTCAGGACAGGCACCAAAACTACACAGAGAAACCCTGTCTCAAAAAAAAAAAAGAAAGAAAGAAAGAAAGAAATATAATAGATGAGATACTAAAACACACTCAATAAATAAGTATTTAGTGCTCCTGGTAAGTATTTTGTTGTGTTTAAACACATGGGCATATTCTCAAATCTTTGGAAACTATCAGAAAAGTTCATTTGATATTAATAAAAAATGAAATAATCATATCTATATTCATAAAAATACCGATGATAAATAACAAATATTGTTAGATAGCATAGAGGAATATTTACAAAAGTTCACTGTCATGGTATTAATTATAAATATTGTCACTAATTAACCTTGCTTTCTACAAAATATCTACTGTCTTTACCTCCCAGCTCTGAGTCAGGCCTGTTGCATATTAATGAAGCAGAATTGAGCAAAGAAGCCAGGATGGCTGTATAGAGTGCAGAAATGGGTGAAAAGATACATGGGTAAAATTTACGAAGAACACAAGCAACACCTTGGTGTCCTTCAGCTAAATGTATATCATATTCTTCTTAGTGAGTTTACTGGCATATTTGGGGGGAAGGGCTAAAGAAATGAATGTAGAAGAGACAAAATGTGCAGATTCAAACTTTTATCAGCCTGCTAAGAAATAAAGCAGTGTAAATCAGAGAGATTCTTGAATAAAATATTTCCTTTCCATCGGCTCTTTCATTTTCAAGGGTTATTTTGGCCCAAGCCAAAAGGATTTCAAAGGAATATCAAATCAGTATTGAAAGATGCAGACCTGGAAACGATAGTATACCACATGCTGCTGAAGGCTTGAGAACAGACTCCTTTGGGTATCAAAGGCTCTAGTTTGGATGTGCGTTTTATATTAATTAAAAATAAAAATAAGAGCTCTCCCCTGTCTGGGGAAGATCCTAGTCTCTCTGATGGGTTTGCCTGCCAGGCACACACATTCAAGGTTTTGCAGAGATTATAACGATAGAATGTATTGATTTGAGCTAACAAATGGAGAAACAAGAGTCAGCTGGGGCTCCTCTTCTAATAGCATGCCCAGGGTTTTCCACGATTCCTCAACCCAACCAACTTAGACATACTGGTTCGTCAGGCAGCCAGCCAGCACTCTTGGCATTCTGCGCAGGGTGTCAGGGTAAACAGAAGCTATGTAAAACTTTAATAGCTCCATCACTGAGAGGCAGTAATGAAAGCAGGGGAGCAACAACGCCAGCAAAGACAAATACTGTGATTACCTTCCCACTGTGGCTCCACTGTGATGTCCAGCTTCATTGGCATGAATTCAGAGAAACGCAGTGGAAGGAACCTGAGACATTCCTGGCTGTAGATGAGAATTTGGGATACTGTTTCAAAGTGCTGGCTTTGCACGTGGGGACAGAAAGAAACATTTCACTGATCCAGCTCAGTGTGACCCACTAGTTCTGCAACTGAGTTGTTCAGAAACTTGATCAATATTTAAGCCAGCTTCGTGTGCTGTGCAAAAGTTTTCTCTAGATTGTACTTTGATTTCCCAATATTTTTATCAAGCAAAAAAAAAAAGTTATGTCAATGAGAAATCTTTCACTCAGATAACTGAGTCAGAGGTGTGGCTGCCTGGTATCTGATGTTGAGGTAATGACAAGCATATGAAGAATAACATATTAGCCAAGAAGCCATTGCTTCTTTGGACTCTGATAGATATATTTTAATGATTTTCTGTAAAGCTCAAGCTTAATCTTTGAGAGTGTTTAGAACACATTTTCTTGGCTTTGTATTATTGCAAGTGGTTATTGATGTACTTGATTCAAGAAGCAAATAAGTTCCTGCTAAGCAGCTGATAATTTAAATGCATAACAGCTCTGTAGCTTTCATAATGTAAGTGATAACAAAATTTATGAAAGAAGTAATCTTGACTATTTTTATTATTGAACATAAGCAAACACAGTGTCCTGTCTTAACAAACTAAACTTGCTAACGATGGTGGGTATGCATTCGCTAAAGCATTATGAGTATCTTTGCAAAGACACCCTTTCTGAGGAATGTGGTTTCTTATTGCTATGTGAAAATTCAAAGTATATTTCCTGCTTCAAATATTGTTTCATGCTCCACCAAAATAGCACTTGAGAATCAGATTAACATCACTGCACAACGCATTAATGAAAGGTGTAGCCCATGTCATAGAGACTTGAGTACCCAAAAGGGCAATATTCACAATGGTGAGAGTTTAGACTGCTATCACATATTATATGCTCATTTTCTTCATTCAATCTATGTTAAGGGCTAGCTGGAAGATGTCTTTGTAGTAGGTATTCTTTGAGATACTGGAACAATATAGAGAATAGATATTTGAGTCACGAGTATTATTTACTTGGGGGGTGAGGAGATGGCTTAGTTGATAAAGTACTTACCACATTTGCCTGCAGTCCCAAGTTTAATGCCCAACACCCAGTGGAAATGCTGGGCATGGTCATGCATACTGTAATGTTAACACTGGGGCTGGGGTAGGGCAGTCTGATTCACGGAGCTGTGTAGGCTTTCACTCTAGCCAACTGATGAGAACTGAGAGATCTTGCTTTAGAAAATAATATGGAAAGTGATAGAAAAGGACAATTGATGTCAACCTCTGCTCCCACACACATACACAGACGCTGTCACACACTAACACACATGTGCAATTTAGACAAACACAAACCCCCACTAAAATTATAAACAAAAAAGTCTAAAAATATTATTTAAGGAATCCCTAGTAGCCTCATGGACAAATATACAGACTATTTCTAATGGGACATCACTCTTCAGGGCATCTTCCTTTAGGAACAAATGAGCCATTTGCAAACTAAACCAGTTAGAGGAACTGTAGCAAAAGTAAAGTACAAAATTTTAACCAAATAAATAATCTGTCGTAAATCTCCCGGCATTCATCCAGCCTGCAATGTGAACATGTATTTCTAAATGTCTTTCTGGTGTGAGATGTGGAGGGGTGTAAAGTCAGCCCAGACTGGGACAAGCTGACAGACAGGAAAGTCAGGAACAAACCGACCACATGTATGTGACAATGACCGCTAGTGTCAGCACGATCCAGGCAGAGCAGATGTGACTCAGTCAACTTTCAGAAGTAAGAGGTGCTCTTAGGCCTGGTTAATTTGACCTCGTATTGGTCAAAGTATTATAATGTATAATACACATGCTTTGGAATTATTTATATTTATGTAATTAAATGTATGTAATTAAAATCTTTATGTAACTAAAACACAAGTTTAGGTTATTTAACCATTTCTGTGACTCTTATTAATTCAACGTAACCATAGTGATGATTTGTGTCACATTAGAGTATTGCTTCTGAAGAATAGCAGGGTCAAATTCTTGATATTTTGTAATATCTTAACTTGGACCTTGAGTTTTGTGTTCTAGAAGGCTCTTAGTTTTGGAGTATCTGCTGATGATTAGTTCTTTATGACAAACAGTCATAAAAACAAAGGCTAGGCAAATCATCCCTAACAGTCTGCTGTGGTGATATATTGTACACCCTCATAAAATTTGCCTATAGAGCAGAGAGACAAAGGAACAAGCCACTGCCACGTCTTACCTCTAGCACTCCTCAGCCTGAAAAGGCTTCAGTTCCTGTCTCCTCACACCTCATATACCTTTCTCTGGCCAGCCATCACTTCCTCCAGTGCAAGGATTAATGGCGTGTGTGATTCCCAAATACTGGGATTAAAGGTGTGAGACCTCAAGTGCTGGGATTAAAGCTATGTGACTCCCAAATACTGGGATTAGAGATATGTGCCACCACTGCCTGACTTCTATGTTTACTCTAGTGGCTTGTTCTGTACCCTGATCTTCAGACAAATTTTATTAGGGTACACAATATACCACCACAGTCTGCCTTTATTTTGGAGATCTCGTTCAACTGAGGCATACTTCATTCTCTTTAGGCTGTCATATTCTATAGTTCCCAAGCAACCAGACACCTTGGCAAACTATGCTCCCAAATGTCTCAAGAGCTATTGGAGGATAGGTTCTTAGTCTTCCCTTGATCAAGTACCACAAGGAGACATTAAGATATAGCTCCTTTACAGGAAGACATTAGTTGGACAAAACAAACAAACAAACAAAACATACATAACACATTTAATTTATTACCTCAATTAGTTTCAGTTTATGAACTTTATTATTTAGAAATACTTCCAAAAGGTCTCATGTGAAAAAATCTCCTTTATGAGGCCCAAACATAGCTATTTCTCAGTCATGAGCACTTTATACTGAATATCTGAAGTATATGTAGCTCATTCCTGCTGGTTCTCATTGCCTGTCAGAGTAATTCACTGAGCAGTGATTATTTTCATATATTCTGTCTGATAACAAATACCTACTCTTTTGAAACATCTAACTTACATGCTATTATGATTTGCTTTCTATGATCTACTTCCTATATATATGCTGACATATATGTCATGACCTGCTATATTTTACTAATACTGCATTTTTTCTTTTTTAATTCAATATTTAATTTAAAATGATATTTTTGAATTAGAGACAGTCTCAGAACATTAAAAACAATGATATGTGTAGCAGGAGTCATTACTTGTAGCTCTGCTTTAAAGTTCTATTAAAAGTTCAAATAATTTGTAGGTAAAAACCCATCATCATTTTCCTACTTGTATTAAATAACTGTCGAGAGAGCCTTTCAGTGCTTTGTTCTTCTCAATTAAACACTGGCTCTGTGTATAGAATTAGAATAAAGATTGGTTTATGCTTCAAAGATACCACTAATTAAGTGATAATCTAATGCATTCTGAAACCTGTTTTGTTTTCAACTCAAAGTCTGTGTCTGTTGCCAATTATACCCCAATTAATTCCAGTTTCAGTGTGAGAAATATTTTTTTCTTTCTCACTGCACTAGAGAAGTGCCTTTAACTGAAGCTTCTCTGATCTTCTAGCTTTGCATATCTTTCAAAAATCATAAGCTATATGGCACACAGAGATTTACTCATTGCATTTCAATAGGTTCTGTGTCCATTGAGCATATTTGATCAGTGCATTAAGAACATATAATGGGTGTACTGAAATCAAAGGGAAGGAGAAGGTCAAGTACAGTCAGATACTACACTGCTATTTTGAATTTTGTACTTTCTGAATAGAATTGTTTTATATGCATACTTCATATAAGACATTATGCCACACACTACAGTGGCACATAATAGGGGATTTTTTATGAAGATTTAAGAAACATAAATATCCTGCAATAATGTCAAATATTAATTTCCAAAGAATAGTGACTTCTCACTTTAATAAATGGGCAATGTAATATTATGAACTTCAATCTGCACTGACCCAAGGCTTAAACACCCACTGCTTCTTACTGAGTGTGGAACATAGAAATAAGATATCTTTAGTATTTAGATCCTGAAACGTGGATCCTCTGTGCAAATAATGCACTGAGGTTTGAGTGTGTGAATTAATTTGAAGCCGGTTCTAAATATGGTAAATATGTACCTGTATCTGCACCCAATCAAGCCAAAGTAAGAGCTTTGGTATACAATGATCCACAGGCTAGTTCACAAATCCTTTCCCTTCCAGCATATTCACACAGAGAATATTCAGTAGAGTTTCTTCTTCAGAGTTCCCAGAGAGCTAAACCAAGATGATTATGAGGTTTTCCCTAAGAAAGTTAGGTAAATCACACTAAGTTAACCTAGCACCAGAGCCAGGAGGATGTTTGAGGGAGCAAGAGCAACCAGATATTTTGCAACCAAATTAACAATGATTCTTCTTGTTAGCTAATGCATGCTGAATACCTAGTGTGAGCCAGATTATCATCTAGATAATCTACATTTGTACTTCCACCCTTAAAAAAGTCTTTTGAGCTGGCCACTTATCATCATTTACAAGTGGAATAGATCCAAGGAATATTCAGTTTGCTCAGGCAGAAACGAAGATGACTCCCCAAGATACCCAGCTCCTGGCTATTCAATCAAACAATAAATGTAGACTGCTGGATATGAATTTCCACAGATATAATTGAAATTACAGTTAAATGAACACAGATAAGAAGATTTTGCAAGTGGGTATGCTTGACAAAATCATATAAGCATTTTAAAGGTAAAGAGTTTTCTTGGGCAGAAAAGAAAGTGTAAAGTATAAAGTGTAAAATATAAGCCAGAGAAAGGATTTTAGAGATATTAATATTTAGATGATGTAGATAATGAGATGAGATGACTAGAAACAATTTCTTACTGAAGAAAGGAAGAATTCTTTCAAGGAGGGAAGAATCATGGTAATATAGTATCAAGGACTTTGATTCTGCCTACATTCTGATTAAGCATCATAAAGGACTCCCCCTAGGTTCTTCATATTATCACATTTAATTGAGTCAATGTCTTAATTAAAGCCTTGTCATACCTTAAGCAGTGAACTCTTCAACACAGTATAAACTTCTAACTATTGAAATGTGAACTGATAAATGGGTATCTTTTCAAATGGATCTTGACAGTGATTTGTTAAGCTGCAATTCAAAGTTAAATGTAGTCATACAGTAACTGAGGGTACATGCAAGGAAGCTCTATGGAATTAGAAGAGCTAAGACACTGGGACAGATTTAACACCCAAGAAGTACACCTAGGCTGAGGACAGAGGGGAGACCTGGAAACAACAAAGTGGCCATGGGAAGTAACTTGAAATAAGAAGCTGCTACCTTACAGGGAGAAAATTATCTCAGTTGTCTCTGAGTTTTGAGAGAGACTGAAAAAAGACCCAGCCTGAGAAGTGAGATCTTTCCATATTCTACTTAGCATCAAAAGGATGCTATTGGCTTGCGAACTGACAAATTTTGTATCACCTACGAGGTTCTTAGAGATTCTGAATGTCAATTCCCAACCTAGACCTAGTATGCTGGGATGTGCCCTTTAACAATTTCTCACTAGCATGATCTATTTGTATACTATTATTTGAAAAAATACCAAACTAAGAAAAAATTAGTTACTGTATAACAACTGTCAGCTTGCTAGTAGAAGTAGATGCTGAGGGAAAAAGGAACCAAGAGTTTGAAATCTTGGAAATCTTTTTTTTTGTACTACTAAATATCTTTTGCATGAGTTATAGTGATACAAATAGCTTAGAGTGTTCTAAAGATAAAACAAATGGAGTGTACAGTAAGAGGAAATTGATCTGCAAATCTTTGAAGAACTGTGTACAGAAAATGTAAATGTTTCTTCAGTTGAATGGTATGTGAATGAGCTGTTAAAATGTGTGTTTATGGTATGTGGTCTAATGTATCACATCAAATAACTTCCTCTGCACACATTGTGTTTTCTATACCTTGAATTGTATGCAGATCTAGAAAACTACAATTAAGAAAGACCCTACAAAGTCTTATTACATGTAGAAATGTTAAAGCAAATTGTACAACATCAAGTTCTGCAAATACACCTTTAAAAGTAATCAGAACTATGAAAAGAAAGTTTGGAAAATCAATTCCATGAAGCAGGAAGACATTTTTCATCTTCATGTAAAAAAATTAATAAAATCAAATACCATATTTCTTTACAGAAGGCTTTGCAAACATCCTAGGCAGATAAATTTAAATATAGAGAGTTCTTTAAAATTGACATTTTTTTCCAAGTAGAAACTGGAATTACTTGTAGATGAAGTCTGTTATTTTTCCTGGGGCTGTGGAGCAATCATGAATACAGTATTGCTTGTTAGACAGATAAGGCAGCCAGAGCAAACAGCAATGAAATCCAAAGCACACATTCTCTGTGAAAGATTGGTATTAAGATCAAAATAAATTATTACAATTTTCAGAAATGATCAAGGAACTGATGTGGTCCTCCCCTATTTTCAGAAAAGGCTGTGTATAAACAAGTATAACATGAAAACATGCCATGTGCTGTTTTACCATAATGTTCGTTGGAACTTTACAAATGAAGTTCTTGCTATTTTGTTACATAATTGATTCTTTTCATTGGCCACATATCCTAATTGTTCACTGAAACTAATAATCATTTTGTTAGAAATTAATATCTGTGAAGGGGTATTTTTATTAGGAGAAAACAGAATTTCAAAGCAGTCCACTTCTTTCCAAAAGTAGTAAAGCAGATCCAACTCTCCAATACCAAATGGTAAGACTATTATTTGAAGTTTCTTTAACTGAGTTTTTGTACTGTTACTGGACAAAAGAGAGCATTCTATTTAATTAGCTTTCTTCCTCCAGTCTTGTAAGTTGGACACTTTCCAGGAGTTGATCTATCAAGAAATGTGTGTGTAACCTGACAGAAGACTCTACTGACACAAACAATGTCATGTCCTTACCATACTATAATTGTTGTGATTGTCTGAAAGTAGTAATTTTATTAATATTTTATAAACATATGCATATATGTGATTATAAACAAGTTAAGTTTACATTACTTGTTTATACTATTTGAATAGGTACTAGGCCATATAACCTTAAGCATGTTCTTTTACACTGTTGTTAATACTGTCTTTAGATAAGGGAGATTTGGTATAGAATTTGTTCAGGGTAAGACAAGATATATTGTGAAAGAGCAACCATCTATATGTATTCCCTCGGTGCCACACCCTGACTCTTCCATCAGTACAAATTATAGGTCCTTTTAGAAAACATTCTACTGACATGGAATCTAGCAGTCAGTTCTGTGGTAACCATAACACCTTAGCTTTGTAGGCTGGAAACTGAAGATGTCACTCTGTGGAGAAATAATGCTAACAGCTAAACTGTCATATTCTGCAACTGAGTGTAAGTCAGAAGACAATGTAAAAGTTACATGATGTTCTTTATTGATCTATTTATTTATGATGTATCACTTCAGGCCAAGGGAGCATAGATAAATCATGTAAGCAAATAGTCATTTATGCTCTTGAGCACAGATGAATGTTGATGGAATAATTGACCCATTTATTAGTAAGAATGATAGAAAAATAATTGCAAGAGTTACTTCAAATGAATTAGTTTATGTTATAGTTAGGAGGGCTCCAATTAATGCAAATTTTGTTTTGTTTTTTTGAGACAGGGTTTCTCTTTGTAATAGTCCTATCTGCTCTGGAACTCTTTTGTAGACCAGGCTGGCCTCAAACTTACAGAGATCTGCCTGCCTCTGCCTCCTGATTGCAAGGATTAAAGGCATGAGCCACCACTGCCTGACTCATATTGTAAATTTTTAATTTGGCACTCAGCCTAATTAGAGAATAGAATTCCTTGATAAGTTAGATGTAGATAGATGAACAGGACTGGGAAGTTTGTCTTTATTTGGAGGTTTTGTATAGTCAATGGACTCTCCATAGACAATGAAAGCCAAATGGCAAGTCAGTGTAACTGTAAAAATAATTAACCAAAGTTACTTTTAAGGTAATTGAAACACTCAAATAATTTTAATAATTTCATATACATTATTTATGTATACTAATGATTTATGTTTCACTTATATTTTCAGAATGCAGAACTCTAGAATTGGTAGTATAAAATCAGAAAACTCAAGACAGACATCAATGCTATTAAAAATGTAGGTATTCCAAAAGACAAAAAGCTTTTTTAAATGATATTTTAATATAATAAATATTTTTATTTTGTTTTGTTTTGCTTTTGTATTGCTAGACGGGATTCTGCAGTAGGTTTCTTTTGTAGCTTCTATTAGAGAAGTTAAAAAAAACAATTGTATATGAACAGACTCTCCTAGGATGAGTTGATATTTTTAAAAGTATTTATATGCTTAACTTTCTCTTGTCTATAACTATGAGACACAATTTTTTAAAGAATAAAAATGATCAACAAAAGCCAATTTCTGTAAGAAAGAGAGAGAGAGAGAGAGAGAGAGAGAGAGAGAGAGAGAGAGAGAGAGAGAGAATGAAGTACTGAGATAGAAGCTGTGATTCCATGCCTGAAAGTCAGCCTCAAATGACCTGAACTCAAAACTCACCTTACCTTATTAGTATGACAAGGGTTCATTTACTTTCTGGCTGCAAATGTTCTATATTCAGATTTTCTGGTTCTTAATTAGTTATCTGCCCCTTGGCAATGTTTTGATATCGTGAAATTGTAAATGCACAAAAGTATCAACAACAATTCCAGGAACATTTCAAAGCACCCATATACAGATATGATTATATCTGAAATCTCCTTCATGTAACATAAAGAATACACTTGGGCTGAGAGCTGATACAAAACCTGACCTGATTCTCCAATTTCAGGTAATTATTTGAATTCATTAGAACTGTTAGTTTCCATAATTAACATTGTTCTGACTTTATATTACTATTTCTGAAATCAGCAAATTCCCTCGTCTTCGCACTTCCTCTCTGAGTTGGAAGATTTCCAGTTGAAAGCGTTGTTTTGAACCTAAATAGAAACCACCCTGAACAGCTCCATGATGCAGAGAGGAATAAAGGTGTCTTTGGAGAAAGAACTTCAAGTGCAAATTAACTTGAAATAATTTAACCTGAGTGTGGGATAATTTGCAGTCTTTCTTCTGTGCAGCTGTGGGAGTTGCTTCTGCAGGCCCAGGTGGGGGAGTTGCCTGGCGACTCAAAATTTTGTCACATCTGTCAGCTGTAGTGAAATGGAAAACACAGTAAGAGGTAACCTTACATAGATGTGGGACATCCCTGCAGGGGCTTGTCTCTTTGCAGCAGTGAATAAATTATGTGAAAATGGAAATGAAATACAATGTTGTTGATTTGCCAACCCATGCAATTTGAAGGAATGGAAAAATAAAAGCAAAAAAACACTTCTTAGATTAATTGTTGCAGTTATCTAGAGCCAAGAAGCATCTACCAAAATCCTACTTTCCATATAAAAAATCCAGGCCACTATTATCTGAGACAGATTGCACTTTCTATTTTTATGCTTCCTGATTTTGAAATATTTTATGAGGAATTAATCATTGCATCATATTTTGGTATATCACAGTCAACAAATTTGTATTTTTTAAACAATCAATATTACATGGAAGCAGACATTCAAGCCATCTTACAGAATTTAGTCAGTCTATATGTTGTTATTAATTAATACTATTAATTAATTTACATTAATTGCATTATATTATAAGCATAGTCAACAATTTCAGTATGCTGAGGGAGAAAATGTGGAATAACATGTAGGTAAAACATTAAGTATCAAATGCTGGAGCAGTTTACTACAAGACAGCAATGTGCATTACTTGTTTAAATGCACTTAATTGATATTCTTGTTAGTGGAGGAAATTTGTTACTTCCTTTTCTAGTAAGGCATCTAAGTAGGAAACTAGGTGACTTTCGATAAGGTCTTCCCAACTGCACAGTTCCTTGCATTGGTATATATAGGTCATTGACTAGATAGGAGATTAAAAACAATGTCTGCCTCTCTCATCTTGAAGATTTATTTTTAGGCTATGTAATGAGTAGACATATGAGAGTACTTTAGAGACTGTAAAACAGTGATTCTCAACCTTCCTAGTGCTGCAACCCTTTAATGTAGTTTCTCATGTTGTGGTGGCCCCCAATCATAAAAATTATTTTCATTGTTACTTCATAACTATAATTTTGCTACTGTTATGAATCATAATATAAGTATCTGTGTTTTCCAATAGTTTTAGGCAACTCCTGTGAAAGGGTCATTCGACCTCCAAGGGTCACAACCCACAAGTTGAGAACCACTGGTATAAAGGATCAATAAAAATTCTTATCCTTTAGGCAAATCTAATAAGCAAATAATAAATGGAAATTCTTCACATCCTTTGTTTTGATTTTACCAACAATTGTTTATCAAGTTACATATTTTCCCATTACTTATCTTTAGAGTCATTCAAGAAATACTTAGCATACACTAAATATTAAATTACACAGAATATCATACAGCAATACAATTATGTCAATCATCATTATCATTAAGAAATTTCTAGTTTCAAAACACAGCAGCATGCGGCAAATATAAAATGTTAAAAAGAATGAGAGTAACGAAAGGCCAGTACAGAAATACAGGAAAATGTTAAGTTAATATATATTTTAATGCTAAGGATTATAAAATTTATTTGGTCATAGGTTAAAAACATAATAAAACTTATAGCTGGAAAAAAATCATCAAATCTATTGATAAATCCACAAGAATGGCAAACACTCTGGCCTGGGCAAATTCAAAAGTTCTAAATCCACTGCCTTTATTTAAAAATTGGATTTTCCACACAAAATTCTTCATTTCAGCTTTCCAAAACTTCTGGCCCAAACTGTAACCATGGGTCTGTGTCCTATCAAACCACAATCAGTTGGCACTGGGCTCATGTCCCTATAGACAGGATGTGTGCTCTCTGTCTTCACTGATTTGTGTCAATTGCCCAGTGCCTGTAAGGATATGAGCTCTCCAACCTCACTGTATAAGAGGGACTCTGAATTAACATCCATAGAAGGTTTTACCTCCCTTTCCTTCCGTACTACCAAATTTTCACTACTGGGATAGACCTTCCTTGTCTTATGACTTCTGCTTTATATTGATTTGCCATTTATCTACGTGCTTCTTCCAGGTATTTGTCCTAAACATAATTAATGGAGTCACATCATTGTCTGTTTGTTTCAAACTGATAATATTTACCATTCTGGTAGTTCATTTTGATTATTAACTTGATTGGATTAAGAATATCTAGGAGATGAAGGATGCTTACCTCTGAATATATCTGTGAAGGATGTTTCAAGAGAGTTAAATGAGAGGGAAAACCCATCCTGAGTATGAGTGATGTCATTTCTTTGATTAGGACCATGGAAAGAACATAAAAGGGAGAATGGGAAAGCCAGTGGAGCTTGGGGATCTACCTTGCCTCTGTTTTCAGACCTGCTATGACATGTACTGCTCAGCTCTATCACTCCTCCCTGCCATGATGGACTGAATCCGCTGAAACGCGGAGCTGAAGTAGACGTTTTCCCTCCCTCAAACCAACGATGCCAGGCATTTGGTCCCAGAGAAGAAAAGCAATTAAAGCAGCCAGATATCATTGTTGCAATGCTATCCTCCTTTCCTGATTTAATTACTGTCCCTGTGGTCACATAGTTGCAGTTACCTACAGACCACTTCTAGGTCCTTTTTTTTGTTGTCCCAACTGTTCAAAGGCAACATATCTATACTGTGAGTGCACTCATGGTAATTTAGAAAAACACTTTACACTCTCTGTTTCATTGCTTGATAACTGACCTCCACATTCACCAAATGGCAGAAATGAAATCTTCCTAAGGGGCTCACTGGACTTTATACTTGTTCCATTCAGCAGATCCCTAACTGCACTAGAACTTATTTTAATCTGTCATTCTTATTTATATGGTAAATACAACAGGCTCCTAGTTCCCGTGTCATAAGCCAGTGCCTGCTTTATCTTTGTTCTGATGCTGGAAGGTCTCTCTAAAATGTGGATTTTTGTTATAATGTCTCTCTAATTTTAAAATATCATTGGTTTGCCACTATACTCAAGACAAAGTTCAAATTATTTAGCTTGTCTTTCGGAATCTATTTCTATTTATTTACTACTATGACTCAACTTCTCTTTGGAACCATGAGACAGACAATGGAGGACAGAATGTATTTTGAACCTCAATATCTACCACAGACACTGCCTATTGTTTGGCATTCATGAAAAAATTAATTGAATAAATCAATAAATTGCTCATTCTACACTAAACATCTCTAAGATTTCATAAATTCTAAGTAATTCACTTCTGTATTTCTGACATACCAGCTCTTTGTCAGTACTCTACTTTAATCAAGGTGTGTTATGATCAGCGAGAGATGGATAGGAAACGGAACTCTATGATGAGAATCTATGAACCCTAAAGTCCATTAGAGCAGACTTTATGTCTCATTCCATTGGAATGTTACCTATATGATTATGAGAGTTTTACTGGTCTCACTAGCTCTTTGTGCCTCATGTGTAAAATGTGAGTAATAATATTTGAATGAGAGATCCCTTTTTATATTGAATGAGACAGTTAAAGGGTTCTGGCACATTGCCAGTAAATATTCAACTTTGTGACTTTAAGTTTCTATTCTAGTATGTGTTGTGCCATTAGAATATGTAGTAATTATGTCAAATAGTCCCCCAGAAATTTAGAATTCTAATTATTAAAAAGACTTGTAAGTGAATTTAGACTTATAAGACATGGACTTTAACATGTTAGTATGTTTGGTATGAAATAGGAAGCATACTTAATATTTAAATTCAACTAGTGTAGCTATGTTCACAGTTACCTTGCTCACCCAAGAAATGGTCCAGAAATCAAGCGTTTTCTGATCTGTGAATTATATGTGATAATCCTAATGAACAGGGTGATGATATATGGTTTCTGACTTATGAAACCTTGTCTGGTTCTTATTGCATTGGTGGGAACACACTTCATTGTTCTTTGGTGCTTTTATTGGGATTTTACCATGTGTCTGAACTATATGAGTATTCAATGTAACTGGGAAACCCTATAATGGAAATAATAGAATTTACATTTTGTTGACTGACATGTAACAAGAGAGAAATTTAAGGAAATGATATCTAAGTATTGCTTGTCTCCAGTGCAGATCAATTAGTTCCAGAGGGCCGAACTGTGGCTTTTAGAGGCCTGAGAACAGCAGATTGAGGCTGCTTTTCTTTTCAATGCTTGTAATACATGGAGACATGCAGCAATTATTGGAAATGGCATCTCAAGGGTTGACACTATAAAAATAAATAAAAAGATGAGATCAACAGTTATTTGGAATCAGGTTAGATAAATAAGCAAGATAGACAATAGATGAGCCCCTGGGAAAGAGTGGATAATCACTGATGGTTAATCTGGCCCAAACCCTTCTATGTCTTCACATATACTTTTGTTCACTGTATGTCTCTAACTTGTCTGAACATCTTTATAAATGTAGTGTGGGGGCTGTTGAGAAAAATGTTGGAATTAAACCATTTCTCCTACTTTTTTTTTTCTTGGTTTTTTGAGACAGGGTTTCTCTGTGTAGCTTTGCACCTTTCCTGGGACTCACTTGGTAGTCCAGGCTGGCCTCAAACTCACAGAGATCCGCCTGGCTCTGCCTCCCGAGTGCTGGGATTAAAGGCGTGAGCCACCACCGCCCGACCATTTCTCCTACTTTTATGGAAGGAGCTATACAAAAATATTTATTGATCTTTCATGTAATAAATAAGATGAAATATTTAGGGCAAGCTCACATATTATAAAATATGTAAGAGATAACGTTTGCATTAATGTTAATAATGCCTGTAATCCATCAACTCTCATGTGTTATAAATGATGAATTGATACATGACAGAGCTTGTGCATATATATTTCTACTAGCTAACAGTGCCTCTGCAACTATTATCTTTGTTTTCCTGATGAGAACATCAGGAAATAAAGATAGAGACAAATAATTCTAAACAAGGTTTCTTTAACACTGATTATTGTTTGAAAATATATTTACCTTATTGTGTGTGTGTGTGTGTGTGTGTGTGTGTGTGTGTGTGTGTGTGTGTGTATGCATATCTGCACGTGCACTGTGTTCGTGTCTGGTTCCTACAGAGGATAGAAAAGGGTTTTGGATCCCCTGAAACTAAATTTACAGCAAGTTGTGAGCTGCAGTGTGGGTACTGGGAACCAAACTCAAGTCCCCTATAAGAACAGTAAGTGCTCTTAATCACTGAACCATCTTTCCTGCTCCAAAATTCACTGTCTTACTTAGGCATAAGCACTACCATGAAGAATCATAAGTAATATATTAAAGATTTTAACTGCATATTCTCCTAGAAAACTTGTTGTAGGTTCAGATTCCTTTTATTTACAAGATATGTTAGTATCTAAGGTTGCAACTCAAAGAAAAGCTTATGAGCTCTCTGGAGAGCCATAGACTTGATCAAAAATATCTTTTTCTGTAGTATTTCAGCTACTGGTCTTAAATTATTGTTTAAAGTGTAACATTTTCCACAAGTTTAGATACCACATAGGATCATTTATACACAGAGTTTAATACTTATGTCTGGACATCTATACTGAAAAATGCAGTTCCAGCATTTATAAGACTTTCCCTAAGATTCCTTATCAATTAAAGCATGCTCTTTTTTTTACATGGTCTTATAGCAATGAGCTTTTTATGTTCTCACAGCAAATACTGAGGTTTCTCAGTGGAGGGGTTAGAAAAAGATGGCAAGGGGGTGATTCACTGAACTGTAGCCTAGCCCACTTTCAAAAAAGAGTAGCACTAGGGGCTGGAGTGTAGCTCATCAGTAGATTGAGCTCATGAGTAGATTGATTCAGGAGCGCTGAAATACCCTTGATGCCAGCTTCTCACACAGCTCGCTTTTATATGCTATATACATTGAGCATGCCTAATACTATGGATTAATTTCATATACTTAAACTTTTACTCTGTTTATTATTGGTGTGTGTGTGTGTGTGTGTGAAAGAAAGAGAGAGAGAGAGAGAGAGAGAGAGAGAGAGAGAGAGAGAGAGAGAGAGAGAGAGAGAGACATGGCATGGCATAGTACAGGTATGCATGTTAGTGAACATTGGGTAACACTCTCTTCTATAGTAGGTTCCAGGGATTGAGTTTCAGGTCATCAGGTTTGTGCTAAAAGTGACTTTACAACCTGAGCCTGTTTGCCTGCTCTTAATTATTTGTTCTTCACATTCATTTGCTAAAATGAGAAAGTAATGTTTTAAAACCACTGGCCTAAAGTGCAGCTGTCCTATTTTGCCATGGGAAATGACAGAGACTAGATCATACACTCTACCCCTAGCTTCTGCATCATTTAGATAGACTTTGACTTCTGTTTTAGACATCACTCTCCCTATCCCAGGCTGGAATTGAGAACTAGCAAGCACATCAGACCTATCAGGACATTGCCCTTGGCTGACACTATGACTGAACAATCTTTGTAGTCTAAATTGTAATTGGAATGCTTAGCTGCTCTTCTTGTTTACTGATTCTGTGTTTCAGTGATGTTATGTGTGGCTTGAAAAGGCTCACCTTGGACTTACTGGTTCTCTGAGTGTTACCCTAACATATACCATCGCTGAAAATGATAGGTCCTAATACTAATGATAAGCCTTTAATTTTAGGAGAAACAGTAGTTTTTTTTCTTTCTTTTAACAGAAAGGTATGTCTTTTAATTTTTATACTTCATAACACATCTGTCAGATACAAGCTGTAGTGACCCTATATTTTATTTTATTTTTAATTTTTTATCGATTCTTTAGGAATTTCATATCATGCACCCCAATTCTACTGACTTCCCAGTTTTTCCATGTTTGTCCTCCACCTTGAAGCCTCCCCTCACAAAAGACATTTAAAAAAATAGAAATTAACAAAAAATCACTTTACCCTCCATCTTTTTCTCCATCACTTATTTGTTCACTGTAGAGGCATTGGCAGCTGTGGTGAGTCACACGCTGTACCCTTTGGCTCAAACAGCTTTACTTGTAAATGTTCATTGCAATGAGTCGTTAGTCTGGTTCAAGGTCACTGGCTTCTGCTATACCATCAATACTGGCTCCTCATCAAGGCGCCTTTCATGTACCCTGCTGTTGCGGTGAGTCATGGAGATCCTCCGGCTGTAGTTCTACAGGACTGGTCACTCCACGTGCTCCAGCAGGTCATATATGGGATAGATGTTTGGGTAGGCTGACTAAAAGCCCTGGATGTGTACTAGGGTGTTAGCTGGGTTGGTAAACCCAGGCCTCCACTGGGGTACCACCCACAGGAGAGTTAGGGGCAGCTCTCCTCCCTCAACACTGGGGCAAGCTCTCCGGTGGTTGCTGGCTGGCTGGATGTCAGTCATGGGGCAAGAAGGCTCTCTCAGGCCCAGAGTAGGGGGGTGCCATCTCACACAACCTCAGATGGCACCCATACTGCTTCAGGGGCCATATTGATCCAAGGGGCCTAAGCTGCCACCTGAGGGCATGGTGACATCTGGGCCATGCTGTAGCCAAGGCTCATGTCTGGGTCTATGAATCTACCGCAGCTGGGGTCTTTCTTGATGTCCATGGCCTGTGTTACCATCAGAAACAGTAGGCTTTCTATTTTAATATTTTCAGGACAAACTTTCACTCATATATGAAATTTAATATCTACCATTCTTTCTCTAAATAATTCAATATAATGATTGGTTCAACACATTACTCATTCAAAATACACTAAGACTTCTGAATTAGTTATAACACGTGAAGTGTTATAAGCAGAGAAGTATAACATTTATATGTTATGGTTTAAAAAGCCTCATATAATATCAATTTGTATGAGTTCCAAAGAAGCACACCCTTATGGACCCAGGGGACCTTTTTTTGTTGTTGTTATTCCAAATGCAGTTCTTTCTGTCTTTATTTAAACTGACTATATTTCATCAGGAAGCATGCCCTGAAATCTTATTAAATGCCCCATTGTTCTCTCTTACAACATCATACACTTCTCATTAACAGCAATCTTTACAGCTGCAATTTTCTGTGAACTTTCTATGAATTGTTGACTAAAGAGTGTCTCCTTATTTGGCTGGGTTCTTGAGGACCCAGGAAATCATGGTTTTGTTCATTATTGTGTCCTTAGTGCTATGCTAATGCTGCATCTTCCACTTTCAAGAAACATGTCAAATACATGTACTTGTATGAGCTTCCTTCTTTAGAAACATCCAGATCCCAAATTGCAGCTGTAATGATTGCTGTTGATGAGAAGTGTGTGATGTTGCAAGAGAAAACAATGGGGGCATTTAATAAGATCTTAGCACATTATGCCCATTTCTCTGGTGCCTAAATAATGTTTCTTTCTGTATTTCTGACCAAAATATGAACATGTAAGAACTTGATTAAAAGTTCTATGACTTTTTGACTTTGCTGTTTCTTTTTATTTTTTCTTCAGACCACTATTTTTAAAAAGATTTTGTATTGTATTAAATTTCATTCAGAATTTCAAAGAAAACTAAAAATCGATGAAGAAAGTATCATTGTCTACCACCACTTGAAACATGATCTCCCCAGTTGATTTTTTAGAGCATTTAAGGGAAGCATAGAGGTTCTTTTCTTTACATTTACTTTTTAAAATGTTATATATTTATATTTTAATAAATATGTAACATATTATATACATATATAGTTTGTTTCTGGAAAAAATCAGCTTCTTGGTTCTCATCCTTCCCATCCCTCTGATACTCCAGTTTCCTTCTTGTCCTCACCCCTTCCTAACTGCATTTACCTATAGCAATATTCTTATGATGAAACAGAGTCTGTTTCCCCAAGGAAAAATAGAAGAAAACATATGTTGTTGTTAGTGTAGCACAGATTAACCTTTATGCAAAAACTCAAATGTACTCAGAGGAGCTGAACGCACAACTTGCATTGAGCAAAACCAATAAAAAAAAAAAAAACAAGTTAGTGTCCATCTAACACCTTTCACAATACTAGGGTAACTCTCTCCTGTAACAGAGGACCAATGGCAAAACAGGAAATAAAGTACCAGTGGGATAAACTGTTATCCACATTAGACCTCGGTTTCTAGAAATAGTGTGAGCACCTACTTCTGTCCTTCATTGCAGCACACATATGTTCCCGTTGTAATATCAGTCTGCCATTCCCTTTTTGATTTGAGAAAGAGCAAACACATCAAAAGTAGATGGTTAGATCTCCCTCTACCACCAATGCAAAAATATTCCTTGTTCATCTGGTCATCACTTGGTTAGTTTTAATTACCAAGAGACAATCAATCAAAAAGACAAGTAAGAAGACATTTGGTCACCTGTTATAACAGATAAATGATCTATGCTGTGGAATGATGGATTGAAAATATTTAAGTCTTCAGGAACAGAAGTTGAATTAGTCATGTGACATTTTTCATTCTAGAACTCTATGATCATATTGAGCATTTAGGACTATATTTGCTATTTAATGTGAATTCTCTGAAGCTAATCCAGTCATAACATTTTCCTTAAAAAAGAACCAAATTTATAGCTTGGCATAGTTCTAGTAGCAATCGAAGCTTTGAATTGAATGTGGGCAGATATAATCCCCTGGAGTCTTGATTGGCAGGGATGTTCTGTCATTTTGGCCTAGTTTTTACAGTGTTTCCTTAGTCCTTCCAAGTGGATGAGGGTTTCTTTAATTGGAATGGGGCTCATCATATAAAGCTTATATTCACTCCATTTACTATTGATTTCTAAAGGTCTGACTGCTTACAATTTCTGAAAACATGGGTTAACCTTCTTGCCTGGAGGAAAATTGCAACTGGGGATGGCATTTCCATTTGCTAAAGTAACATGACGGAAGAAGCAAGACTTTTTAAAATGGCCTGAGATGCTAACTTGTGGCCCTTATGAAGATGTTTCAGATTTATAACATAAAATTTATTTTTTTAAAGCCATGGTTTTATATTTTAAGGGACAGACTAATGGAGGGATCAAGGAGAAAGAGAGAGAGAGAGAGAGAGAGAGAGAGAGAGAGAGAGAGAGAGATTGTCCTACCACTCTTCCAAGAATCTTTTGAAACCTTTCCCCCATAGACTATGACAAGGTCGTAAAGGTCATTTGTATTCCCCATATTATCAGCTGTTTAAAGTGATAATCTTTTTCTAGTGATAATCACTCCTCTACTTCAGTCAATTACAGAAAATGTCAGTTAAGAGAAAAGCATTTTATTGCATGCTCTGGTATCTCAAGCAGTCAGTGATCCAGTGAGTGCTTTGACCTTACATAATAGTTATCATTCCAGCAGCTCTATCCAATTTGATCATAATTGCTGGACAGATAGTTTGCCAAATAAGGAGTTCCCTTGCAGGCACTGGAGCTTAATCTTCTATGAAGCAGCCTCATCTAGTCCAGAGCACACACTGTCATCACCCATATTTTAATTCAATACAGAAGGGAAGTCTGTAAAATGTTGTTCCCCACTGAGAGAAGAAACAGAAAAAAGAAAAAAGTTTCTTTTGAATCTGTTTTTATACATTGTTCACAGAAATCCCAATGCAGTCTGTCCTTATATCTTCCTTTGTAACTGAAGCTTCTATATGCATCTCATTTTCTATAGATCTTAAAGGCTCTGTGCATATTTATTGTGTTAATACAAAATGAGGACATTGCAGACCAGTTGAAGTGTAACCACTGAAAACTATTTTTTCTTTTCTTTTTTGTTTTCCAACATAATATTTTTATTAATTATTTGGGAATTTTGTAACACACACCCCATCACACTCGCATTCCATTTCTCACAGGCACACCCTCCCACCCTTGCGCCCTCCCTTCCAAAAAACAAACAAACAAACCAAAAACTACCAGCTCTAATTTGTGTTGCCCTATACTCATTGGAGCATGGTCAAACTCCCTGTGGCCGGACCCTTAAAGAAAACTTACACCTTTCCCATCCCCCCACCAGAAGCCATCCCATCAGAAACTTACTTCGTAGACACCTGTTGCTCCAGGTTCGTAGCTGCCCAGTGTCACTTCTGCTCACTATCCCTGCACTCCATCTCATGCACACCCACCTCCTTCTAGTCAGACATTTGCATGTTTTTCTCTGTGCTTAAAAGGTCATTCTTCATTTCAGTTTCTAAATTAAACCACTGGAAGGCTCCCCACTTTCCATGTGGGGTCACTGTCCTTTCTAGAACAGCACCATTTTGCTCTCACAGGGATGGAAAAATGACTAGGCCTGTTTCTAATCCGTTAAATTACAAGGCAGTGAATTCCAAACCAGGCTGTACTTTGTAATTCTTGAGAAATGGTGAAACAATATTGATGTTCAGTCCCAGCATCCAGAAAGTCCCAGAGGTCTGTTGGGTGAGGCCTACTCATCAGTGCTATTTAGAAGTTCTAAGATAAGACAAACTCACAGCAAATCTCTCCTCTGACCTTTAGGAAATCTCTAGTTTTTTCATTGTCCACTCTATAACCAGTGAATAGATGCAGCCTGGCAGATGTCAGTATCAATGGGATAGGAGTGTTTGAATTGTTGGCATTCTGGTATCCCTCGCTTGCCAAAATATTACACAAAGAGGACAGAAATACTCTCAACAACACTGTCAAACTGAAATGAAAAAGACACTTGAAAGTGTAATAGCTCTTCTGAACTTCAAAGCCAAATCCCAGTTTCCCTTTCCTGTAACGGAAAAAAAAAAAATCATTCTGTCTTGTACTACAAAGAACCCTTTACCATTATCTATTTCATAGTTAGAAATATATATATATATATATATATATATATATATGCACATGAGTTCAGGGACGACCAGTTAGTTCCAGACAACCAATCAGAGGATTCATCCCTCAGAGAAGATTGCTTCCCCTGATCTCAGCATCTCCACTGCCTGTATTTCTTTGTCTGGGGTGGGGCCCAGTGATACTGCCCTCTTCTATGGCAGCATGTCTACTGGTGCTGTCATTGTTAAAGTCTTGCTTAGGCAGCCAGATATTTGAGATATTTAGGGTGAAGCTTCTCTGTCATTTCTAGGAGACATCATCTCATGGGTGATTTCCTGATCCTCTGGTTCTTTGTCTTTCTGGCCTCTCTTCCATAGTGTTCTCTGTGAATGTTGGTCACTGTTGAAAGCCACTTCAGACTCTACATCAAAAGGAAAAGATGTTCTAGTGCAATGCTTCACAGATATAAATAGAGGCAATTTATAAAACCTAAAATATATTCGTGTCATATAGCTGCAGCTTCCTTCTTGTATATTATCTAACATTTGGAAAATAAAATTTTGCTGTTTGTCTTTATCAGCTCTTTTGTTTTGGATTCTACATTTGAGAGAAATGATATGATGTAGATGTATCGGCCTTATTAAATAAGAAACACAGAGCCAAATGCATAGTTAAAAGCCCAAGAGGTCGGAGCAGTAGCTAAGAGCTGAGACTTAAAACTGCCTTCTTACCCTTCACTGCTGCTGCCATCCTTCCCCTCACAGAGACATACTTCCTGTGTATCTGTCTTTTTATTGACTTTCTGTTCTGCCTTCTCATTGGTTGTAAACCCAACCACATGGCCTCCTCATCACTGCCTGTCTATACAGACCTCCAGGTCTTCTATGGTTGGTATTGATATTAAAGGTTTGTGTCTCCATGCTGGTGGTGTCCTTGAACACACAGAGATCTGCCTGTCATATGATTGAGATTAAGGGCGTGTGCTGCCATGGCCAGATTTCTGCCATGGCTTGCTATTAGCTCTGACTCCCAGGCACTTTAATCTATTAACATACAAATAAAAACACATTTCAGCACAAATAAAATATCACCATATTTCCCCTTTTCTATTTTAATAAAAGGAAAAAAGGAAAAAAGTTATAACTAATATAAGAAAAACTATATACAAAAAGTACAATAACTATATACAATATATACAAGCAATAAATACCTAAATATCTAGTGCTTTTGATATATTCAGAGAAAATAATTCTATTATTTATCCTATTTTGGTAAGTCCAAAATGTACCTGATTCACTTTCTATCCTAACTTATAATGTCTTTCAAATTTATACACTTACACCTCTTTAGTGAGTTTCTTTTCTGAAATTTTAGCAAGGAAAACTATAACTATAACTATCTATCTTCAGCTATAACTAACTAATCTTCAACTCCCTCAAAGATCAAAGAAGGAAATAATATTACCTAACAAAAATAAAAACAGGAAGTACATGCAAGCAGCTTCCAAAAAAAAAAAAATGTGAGTTGACAGAAACAGCCAGCTGCCTGGACAGTCACCTGAGGTTTCTCCACAGTGTTGGGTCATCATCTTCAGCCCATAGGCTTAGCATATCTGGCAGACTCATTTGTGAAGTAGGATGTACACAAGGCCAACAGTTCAACCTCACATTTGGTGAGAGTAGTCCATGTACCAGAAAAAACCTGAATTCCATGTCATGATTCAGGATTTTAAATTCTGGAAATCGTTGATTTTTTTTTTTTTATTTTTTGAATTCAGCTGTCCATTCTTTGTGGCTTGTGTGTGTGTGTGGCTTCGTCTTGGCATTGCGTTCTTCTCTGCATCCCTTTCTTCTCAGCTTGTGGGTGCCTTCAACTCTCTTTTTTTTTTTTATGCCGAATGCTGTTTATTAAAGGAGGGAGGAGGTCTTAAACACAGACTTACAGCACAATGGGAGAACCCCAGAGGGCAGAAGTTCGTTACCGATGTTTTACAATCTTGCATCTAAGCTGTTAATGCCCAATATGGAGGATACACAGGTAAGGAACTTCCCTTAAGCATTCAGAAGAGTGGAACCTGGCAGGTAATGAGCATAGGGAGGATATCAAGGTCAAGGTCAGCAAGCAAGGCAACAGTTACCCAAAACGGGGGTCAGGGACCTACAGGTCCCCCCTTTTACTAAAAAATGAACTTCTGACTTAGGTTGCGTGGGATGTCAGCAGGTCACCTTACCCATCATTGAGACACCTGCCCAGGCCACACAAGCGCTCTGTCTTAGGTTGGTGAGCACCCCCCAGGTATTACTTGTCTCTGAATACTCATTATCATACAGGCTCAATCGTGTGTGAGTTGTGGAATTAACTGCTGCAAAAGAAGAGATTTTTTTTTTCAGAGCTGAGGACTGAACCCAGGGCCTTGTGCTTGCTAGGCAAGTGCTCTACCACTGAGCTAAATCCCCAACCCTCAGAGATTTTTTTTTCAGAGCAACTCTTTTATTAAATGCCAGTCTACCATTGAGAGGTTAGACTCTGTCAGCTTAGTTACTCTTTCAAGAATAACTGTTTCAGCTATTGTTCTACTGCACATAAGAAGCTATCAGTCCACTGCCTGTTCAGCTGCCTTTGAAGAAAAGGGCACTGTACCTTTTCCAGATTGCAAAGGCCACTTCAGGGATGGTGCCATATTGTTGTGGCCTCAAAAGATGCCTTTTGTTAAAGCTACAACCACACTTGTCTTGGCAAGAATAGGTAGTCCTTTGTTTCGTGTCCTGTCTGTCCATTTCGTCCTGTTTGTCAGCAGTCAATTCGAGGATACTTTGTTGTCCATTGGCTAACTTTTGCCACAATGAAAGTTAACTCCATATGCAGTTTATTTTCACCTTGGCAAAAATAACCATTTGGGCAAGAAACTGTCCTTGCCTGAACTGCTTGATTGACTGGACATGTAGGATCCATAGGAAGGTGACCACTGAACTTTGCTTGGCAAAATGGTCCTTCAGGTTCCTGCTTTGCAGAGGAAACTGCCAAATATTCTACAGGACACAGAGACAAGTGACTGAGAGACTCTAGGCCTGTGGGCTGAAGATAGATGCCCTAACTTTACAAAAGAACTTTGGATAACTGTCCAGGCTGTCAGCTGTCTCTGTCTACTCTCGCAAGAATCCTGAAAGTTGCTTGCATCCATCTTCTGTTTCTCAGGTAATATTATATCCTTCTGAGGTCTTTGATGTAGTTGAACACTATATAGTTATAATTTCCTTAGTTATGATAAGAGATAAGTTAGATATGAAACCTTAGACTCACAAATATAAGATAGATAGGATATCTTCTTTAATTTTGCCAAAGAGACTAGATATTATAAATAAACTAGATATTGTAACTGTAATTCTTGCTTGATAATTGTTTTGTTTTATGTAATTTTACTATGTGAAAGTTAAAACCTTCCTTTTTGAAAAAAAAAAAAAAGAAAAGAGGAAGTGATGTGGAAATCACTCTGTATAAATAAAATGCTGATTGGCTAGTAGCCAGGCAGGAAGTATAGGTAGGACAAGCAGAGAAGAGAATTCTGGGAACAGGAAGGCTGAGTCAGAGAGACGCTGCCAGCCAACACCATGACAAGGAGATGTAAGGTACCAGTAAGCCACGAGCCATGTGGAAACTTATAGACTAATAGAAATGGGTTAATTTAAGATATAAGAACAGCTAGCAAGAAGCCTGAGCCATTAGGCCAAACAGTTTAAACAATATAAGTCTCTGTGTGTTTACTTAGTTGGGTCTGAGTGGCTGCAGGACTGGTGGGTAAGAGAGATTTGTCCTGACCATGGGCTAGGCAGGACTGGAGAAAACCACCAGCTATAATATGATGCCTGCCTTATGGATCCTGCCTTTTATAATTAACATTATGATCTCTATGCTTTGTAACTAAATAGTATTGCACAGTCATATTTCTTTTATCTGTTCATAAACTGATGGACACACAGATGCACTCAACTATTTGTTGTTTTGAATAGTGCTATTTATCTCTTAACATGTTGGATTTCTTTTCCTTTGAATTCTTGCATTGTAGGGGGATTGCTAAATCATATAGTAGTTCCATTTTTGTATTTTTTAAATAAACTCAATTCTGTTTTTTAAAAAAAGGAAAAGATGCCTCATTGGCTAGAGGGTTTTTTATCTATTTTATGGATAAATTTTTGCAGAGTGTTTATAGATGGTGCAAATATTTGAATAACATCGGGTCTTATTTGTAACAAAACACTACATTATACTTTTACATCAAGTGAAGCTAGTCAACATTATTTGACTGTCACTTAGTCAAGAAAGGTTGTCCACCTGTCAATTTTCTCCACTGAGTGAAAAGCACAAAGGAGTACACTTTAGAAATATGACTGATGATTTTACTTCCACACAAGCAAACCCCATACTTTCTCAGAAAGTGCTGTACACCTGATGACTATTTAGTCAATTCACAATATAACCTCCTACAAGTAAATGTGACACTATCATATCAAATTGAAATTCTATGCAAAAATTGTAAGAAAAGTAAAGACAACTACTTAAAAGTGAATATTTGACATTTATACTGTTGTTCATGTCAGATAATATAGTGTGAGCACAAATATACAAATAAGTTCAAAATGGAACGACAGTAGAGTGGATCAGAACTGTAAGAATACCACCTTGGTCTACTTTAAGATACAGCATAATCCAATGAGAGGTTTTTAATAATGCAGTGAATAGTATATCTAATGGCTACCTATCATCTCTGACAAGTTTAAAGCAGTGCAGTAATTTCAAAGGTTGTACTTCTATAAGTTATTCTTTAATAGCAAACAAAGGAAAATAATAGAAATGTAGGAAGAAAATAAAATAATTTATATCTTGAATTTGGTAGACAATTCCCCTTAGAATGTCTGGAAAAAAAGTAGAAAAACCACACATCTGTAATTAGAAATTTAATGAGGAAATGAACCAGCCTTCAATGCCGTGTGCTAGAAGGCCTGGGATATTTTATGAACTGGAACAGGAATAAGTTTATAAAGGTTAATAAGTAAGAAGTCTCCAATCATTCTTGATGTTATTGTCAATAATAGTTGGAAATATTTAATTTTTTAAAATTGAGAATAAAGCAGAATGCAATATGGGAAAAAAAAGTACATCCTAAATGCTAAATTATCACACATTCAATATAGCTGTTGATAATAAATGCCCTGCTCCCTTTGGGACTCTGGCAATTAGACAACCACAAAATGAAAAAAAAAAAAAACAGAAACTGCTATTGAAAAATTTAATCATCCTAATTTGATTGCACAGGTTCATCTCCAGTATGAAATGTGTACAGAGTGTTTCATTGCCCTAGAAAGAGTTTATGATCACCCAAAATATTTGTTTAATTCAACCTCCCTCTGTCTGCGTTTTAATGCATTGCATATGTTACATCATTCCAGTTATCTACCTATAAATAAAACTAGCATCACAATTTAGAAAACAAAAACAAGAAGAACCATTTTATTCAATTACCTTTTAAAAGAGGGGTATAAACCTGTAAATAGGTTTCACAGCAACTCAGCAAGCTGCAAATGACAGTGAATAATGAATGAACCCAGACAGGCTCCAGAGGATGTTCTCAGCAAGAGGATACCTTACAGACTTCAAAGACCTCATGGCTATAAAAATCTTACCATTCTTATCATTTGAATGTAGAAGTGTTTGATTATTTCTACCAAATGATTTATACTTCTGAATCATGCCTGAAACTGGAAAGTAAACTGTTTTTTCCTGCGAGTTTGTGATGCCTTAGAAAACTAAGCCATTGAGAGCCAAGGGCACAAGCAGCAGCCCACCATTAGGTTGCCTTCTCACTTGGAGGATTGATTTCACTAGTGCTAACAGGATCGGAAAAGCAAGTAAAAAACATTTGCTATCTCCATTCCCACTGTTTGCCCTTGAAGGTCTGTTAATACTCTTTTGTAGCCCTCAGGTATTCCACAAACATGACATTATCTCTATAGCCTCCAGAGCCGTACACAATAACACTTCTCATCAAACTTGAAGCATCAGCAAACTTGTTAAATCCTTTGGAAAATACATTGCTTTACAGAGCCAGGGAGTCGCACCACCCAAGGTCAGTGCGGTACTGCTTGCAGGTCTATGTAGGTGATGGGAGTGTTTAGCAAAAGGTATTAGACTAGCATCTCAGCAGGAAAGAGCTGGAAATATTTGGGGAGAGTTTGAGAATTAAGACCAAGTTATTTTAGCCCAAGATAATCTGAAATCGAAAGGATGAGACTGAATTTCTGTGAATAGATTTAAAGCAAGGATTTGAAATATAAATTGTCACAGAGTAAACTGATGGTGTCTATAGTGCTTTGATGTGAGTCCCTCCTCCTGAATATTTTGATGAATTATCAGAGTTCTGCAAATGTCTGCATTGGCTATCTGTAGCTAGAGTTTTCCTGCCTTGCCCACAGTCAGGACAAATCTTTGTCACCCGCCAGTCCCACAGCTGCTCAGACCCAACCAAGTAAGCACAGAGACTTATATTGGTTACAAAATGTATGGCCGTGGCAGGCTTCTTGCTAACTGTTCTTACAGCTTAAGTTAATCCATTTCCATTAATCTATACCTTGCCACATGGCTCGTGGCTTACCGGGATCTTCACATGCGGCTTGTCATGGTGGCGGCTGGCAGTGTCTCCTCCACCCAGCTTCCTGTTCTCTCAATTCTCCTCTCTGTTAGTCCCGCCTATACTTCCTGCCTGGCCACTGGCCAATCAGTGATTTATTTATTGACCAATCAGCAACACATTTGACATACAGACCATCCCACAGCAGCTATCTATGTATGGTTGTGTATTTTGGTTAAAGTCAGTTTGTCTTTAGCAGGCCAATTTACATATGTGCTTATACAACAACTGACAAAATAAAACATCAGCTTACTGTAATTCATTACATTTAGTTCTCTTTGTTTATCCATTCGTTTAACTGTTCATTATTTACCCATGCATTCTATTCATTTATATACACAGAATGTTGGAATTTAGGATCTAAACGGGTTGAGTATTGACTGGATCTCTTTGTATTCATAATCACACATCTGTAAACTTTCCTCTCTGCCTGCTCAGTGAAGATTGCACTACATTAACGGCCTTGTCCTGTCTATACAACAGAACCTGAAGTTGGAGCCTTTAGCTCAGCCTTTCAGGCTCTTCAGAACCTTCTGAAAACTTAAGCTTTCGGTTTCATCTCCCATTACCCACATCTTATATTGTAACAGAATAGGACTCTCCAATCACATTTTGCTTCTGTTTCAAGTATTTTTCCCTCAAGTTTGAATGTTTGTTGAATGTTATGCTGTACAAATTATACTGCTCACATTTGTCACACGTTTGCAAACATATTCACACATAAAGCATACAACAGTACCTAGTAATAAGGCATTCAGGAGAGGTGCCCATGGGGGATAAAATGGTTCTAAGGATTCCAAAGAGGTAACAAGGCCTTGAAAGATCAAGAAAAGGTCAGTAGGAACTAGATCTTTAGAAGGAGGGTTACAATTTGAAAAAAAACACTTTTAGTTCTTAGTATCTATAGCACTATAATTACAAAATAATCATAAATATTGTGTATGTGTCTAAGACAAAGTCATTAGAGTCTTGTTATGCATGGATCACTTATATTAAATATTAACCAACTTGTTAATAATTAATACCAATTTAAAATCATAAAACCTCCAAATATAAAAGTTTAAAAATCCAAATATTTGACTTTAAATATTCAATAATTATAACCAAGATGGTCCTAGGATTTTCTAATTCCTCAAACATTGTTCATCATTTTATTGACATTCATACCACACTTGGTTTACTTTGTAATCACATGTTCCTTCACTTACCCCAGTTATTGCTCAAGGGCATGGTGAGCATCTTCATCCCTGTATCTCTAGCAAATGGCATGCTATGGTAAAGAAAAGTCAGTTTTAAATAAATCGCAAAATATTGACTTCAGAATAACCTTTTTATGTGTTATGTCCCATCATGCTAAGAAATACTTCCTTTGAAAGAGACCAGTAGTATGGGTCTTTTCCTTCCCTCTAATGAGGTTAGTTATCTGTGTGAATTGGTTATCTTTAGGATAACTTGTTTAAAATGAATGAATTCACATATTCACCCCCACTTTTCACATTCCTTGTGAGGCATTTCTGTAGTGGAGATTCTTTTAATTCCAAATAATAATAGTTTATGGGCTAGGAAAATTGAAATATTAAGGAAATGGAGACAATGTTAAACCCTGACACTGTGCAAAATACTGAAAGCTATACCATAGCAGTTGTCAAGGACGCAGTCATTTAAAAGTCCTATTCCATTGTACTTCCATGAAACTGATAGTCTCTGGTGGGTTAGGTAAACTATTAGGGACAAAGAAAGACATTCGCCGGGCAGTGGTAGTGCAGCCTTTAATCCCAGCACTCAGGAGGCAGAGCCAGGCAGATCTCTGTGAGTTAGAGTCCAGCCTGGTCTACAGAGCAAGATCCAGGATAGGCATCAAAACTACACAGAAGAACTTTGTCTCTAAAAACAAAAACCAAAACCAAAAAATAAAACAACAACAACAAAAAAAAAAAAAAAAACAAGAAGAAGAAGAAGAAAGACATTCATACCTGGACCCTGTACATAATAACTAGCTTTGGAATTTTTTTTTTTTTGCTTAAATGAACAATTGGATTTTAATGAAATAGTTTTATGCTGTTCTAGATGAGCTCTCCTCCACATTTTCTCCTTCTTCTCAGTTCATCTGTCTATTTTAAGACTTAACATTTACTGACACTGTAAGACTGTGAGTGTCTCTAGGGCTGGCCCCCTAGCCACTTTCATGTTGTTTACATGTTCATTGTTTGGCTAGCTGATTCATCTATTCTCTTTTAATTATGCAGATGCACACTCATGCCAAAAATCAATGACTGCATTTGGGGGGCAGAACATAACAAATCCCACTTAGCAGAAAGAGCACTTCAACTGGACTTAACAATACACAGTTCTTGGTCTCATTTGCCTTCAGAACCCAGCCTTGCCTTGGAAATACTATTTCATCTTCTGGTTTCCGTGAAAATAGGTGAAACATTTGACTCAGTAATCTCTGAATCCCCTTCTGACTCCTTAGCATTAGAGGTTCATTCCTGTAACAATTAACATTCATTTAGTACATGGTGGCTTGTGAAAATTAGTATAATTTTGTTTAATGTCAGTCCAGGGCATTTTTTCAAATAGTTACTTTCAATGAAGCAGATAAGCAATTCCTTTTGGCTTTCCCCCCTTAAGCTGAATCTGCTCAACTTTAAAAATAAATCACAGAGAATTATGAAAAAAATCAATGATTTTACATAACCCTCGATTTTCTGCATTTGCATATGGATGAAATACTGATAACAAAATGCTTGTCTCATCTTTCACATTGACTGACAGTTAAGCTCTAGGCCCCCAAGGAGGATCCTCCATAAAGTCACTGTTCACTATAATAAGGCTGTAACACTGGGCATCATTACTACCTCACAGGGCAGAGATGTTTGCTTCCCTACCCTTCCCCTACTGCTTACACAATTTAGTATTTGCTGTAACTGCCATTCTAGGAATATTGTTATAAACAGCAATATGTGATTAAAATGACTATTAGAAGTAAGAACCATGAGAAAGATAACATTCAAGCATTTGGGTTGTAGATTGAGACAATATTGAATCCATAAAGATATAACAATGTCAGTAAAGTCTAGGATGCCTCATATAATGTTTAATGAATGGCCCACTCAAGTTCATACATCAGCACTTAGAAAACATGTGATTTCAGCAATGAAGCTATACATGCTTCTACATTCTGGTTCTGTGGCTTATTTCTATGTGACTATACTAAATCCAAAAATTAACTTTAAATGCAGCAACCGGTATAAAATTTCAAATACTGTGATAATTTCTTTGGTGAAATTTTTTGCTTGTTACTATAAAATGAAGTGTCAGTCTTTATATTTTTAAAAAGAAATGCTCATTTTATGTACTTTAATATATTTTATGTCATATCCTTAACACACATTTTTTTTGAAAAATCCAAATTCTTTGGATTAGCAGAGTTTTTAAGAGAATACATATTTCCTTCACCACTCAACAACCAAATCCACAGTGCCTTCTGAGAATTAATTCATAATACATGACTATCCAATGAGCTGTTAGGTGGTCTTCAGCTCCAGTTTCTGCAATAGGCAGAAAAACAAAACCCAAACCACGTGTAGCTTAACACCAATGTAAATTAATGCCTGATATTTATTGAAGATCTATAAGCTTTACCCAGGACAAATTGCAAAAATATTGTGGTCTTTTGTTTCTCGTTTATTCCTTACGATCTTCTGAAGCCCAAACAACTAATTGGGAATCAATACAGAAAATAACCTGTTTGACCTGATCCTGCTAAATTAGAGTAGGGTCACCTTGGGAATAGTAAGACCTTTCTCTGGCACAGATACCTTCTAAAAACATGGGAAGGACAGTGGCCACATGGTCACGTGATCATGTGTGTCCACATGCTGTCCTTCAAATGCTGATACTTTGTTTTTCTTTTTCTGTCCTTCTGTATAGCAAGTTGCTCGTTCATTACTTATGTATCTTAAATGCATTGGTAGGTTAGTAGTAGCTTCTTTTCCTGCCCTCTCATTTACTGTTCTTTTTCCTCTGTGTTTCCTTTTCTCTTTCTCTCTCCAGAGAGAATAGTATAAGCTTTAGGTGGCACAAAATCTGGTCTTCAGCCTGCAAGACTTTCAGACTCTCAGGCTGTGCATTCATCCACGGATGCCACATTTCATGGAGCGCTGTCTCTGATAAAATGTGTTTTATGTGCAATTAGAGATTGCCCAAGGAGATAAATGCTGCACACTCCCTGTGTAAAAATATCAGGGAAGCTTGTAACAGGGAAGTCACAATACAGAAAAAGGTTAAGAAGCTATGAGAATAGTATTTCAGTGTGAGAAGTGTGTGAATGTGATAGACCTATCAATGGAGGTTCATTTAAGGACACTATACAAACACGGTTCCCATTTGCCTTATTTTTCTCTAGGGCTTTAGGTCTCAACCCCACCACTTATTAGTTCTACTCATACCATATTTATTGAATTTATACGCCTGCAAAGCTGTTCTGCAGCTGGCAGGTTCTGAAAATGATTGGTAATTAACATTAATGGGCATGAACATTTTCAGTGGAAATTAAAAAAAAAATCCTTTGGTGCCAGGCATAGTAACAAGATCGGCAGGCTGGCTCTTCTGGCACTCTCATTTTCTCCTTGGAAATAAGCTTTGCCCTGTGCCCTTATTTATGCAGAAAGAACTAAGGGGGTGTTCTCTTCATATTCTGTTGGAGATCTTAACGCACTCATGTCATCAAGAAACGGCTACATAAACTCTGATTGACATCACAAAGCCTTTGAAGCTGATCTACCTGTGAGTTGGCGCCTTTGGCTCCTGCATTGTGAAAATTCTGCTAGAAGTAACAGGCCAGTCAATTTAATACTTAAGTCACCCTTTCCTGTTTCTTTGATTAGCATCCATCTCATTAGAAAGTGACACCGTCTTATTGATTCCATTCTACCCCTGAAAGAGAAGATAAGAAAAAGAGTGAAAATGTGACAGAGATAAGAGATTCCCAAGGTGATCCATGGGTGGCATCTAAGAGAAAGAATTGCTTCTGGTCTCAGTGATTGGTAGTGGGGTAGCATGCTCAGAGCTGAGGAGAAATCTTTTTATGGTATAATTATTTTGCTTGAAATCTACTCTGCCACTCTTTTCTGAAGAGGAATGTCATGCTTTAGAATCACGTCTCCTTCCCATTTTACGTTTCTGTGTGCAAAGCAGATTGCAGTGATGCTACCATGGATAGATGCACAATATCACATCAGTTCAGTGTCTGCTTTGTGCTTGTTGCTGAGAAACTAAAAGTCAACTAAGATTTCTTATTTCTAGGTCTTTTCCTTTAAAAGAAAACAATACTAAATGTTTGATCCATTCAAAGCATACAGCATCCCTATGAAAATTGTTCTGTTATTATCTCTATTCTAAGAAATTGACTGTTTTCCAGAGGTTCGGCAAGTGATCCAAAGAGAAAGAGAGAGTAAAACACAAGTACTGTCACCAACACAAATTCACCTGGCAGTTAGGCTTCCCTCTTTACTCTGTTCTAAGTATTGACACTATTGGGACAACACACATGTATAACCTTTGAGGACTCTATTGTTTAAATTCTATTTTAACACCTAAATTCTTGTTTTTTTTGTTTCCTTTTTTTGTTTTTTGGGTATGTCTAATGTTTTAAAGATCTTGAATCTTTCCTATAAGCCCATGTCAGGTACTAAAATCAATAAAACATGAATAAGAATAATTTAAACTAAGTGTTGAAGCCAGAGAATACCAACGTACTAAATAGAACGGATGAAAAGACAAGAAAAGGAACAAAGACAGTTTTCAGACCCCGTGGAAGCACCCCAGTGCTACATTCATTTGAAAAATAAATTTATCATGATTCCTTATTTTAGTTTTTATAAAAGATGATTATTTTCACTTGTTCATAGCTTGCTTTGGTTTATTCAAGACGGTTTCTCTGCGTAGTTTTAGTGCCTGTCCTGGGTCTCACTCTATAGAACAGGTTGGCCTCAAACTCAAAGAAATCCACCTGGCTCTTCCTCCTGAGTGCTGGGATTAAAGGTGTGTGCCACCACTGCCCGCTACAAAGCTTGCTTTTTGAAAACCATGACTAGCCTTGGTTGTTCAACTTGGTTGCTCCATTCTGGCTAATGCTAGATTATGTATTTTTCCCCAAGTTTTATACCACTGCGAACAGCTGCACTGTCATCTAGCCCTGAGCCACAGTTTCAGAACAGGTAAGGTCTCAAGAGCACAACTTAAGACAGATGTCAGCATCACTATTCTGTCCTCATTTGTGCCTGGGACTCCAGCTCTTCCAGTCCCAGCTGCATTAATGTGTCTCTGGTGCTTTGAAGAAGGTTGTTATTGAACCTTCTAGCTTTTCTAGTTGCTCTGTCTAGGAAAGCTGATCTGGCAGAAGTGAGTATGTAAGGGTCAGAAATAGGAAAGTTTCTTTGAAAACATATTCAATTACACATTTCAAGTTCCTTTTACCTATTAATATATATGAAATTTTATAGTATATACTATAAACTAGGAATTCAATTTTTTCATAAAAATGATAATCAGGAGTTCCAGTCATGGGTCTTGGAGTGATAGCTCAATAACCAGAGTTCAATTCCAATACAATCATCGGGCGGCTTGGAACTGCCTGTAAGTCAAACTACTGGGATCTGAAGAATCTGGCCTCCACAGGCACCTATATTCATGTACTTACACCCGCACACAGACACAGATGCATACATTGGAGTCATTTAAAGAGGTTCAGTTTAATTAATTATTATTATTTTACTTACACAATAACTACAATATCAATATATCAATGTATATCATATATATTTATATGTACTTACATATGCATATGGTTGTTTTAATATTTTTTAAAAATATTTATATTTTTAACAACTTTTTTCCTGTTCTTATTTAGGCATCACAGTTTTTTTATCTGATAACAAATATTAATATTGCAAAATAATATGCAGCTTATTATTGATTTTATTTTCAATGACTATCTTTAACATATGTTTATTATTTTACATGCATGAGTGTTTGCCTACATGTGTGTATGTGAACCATGTGCATGCCTGGTGCCTATGGAAGCCAGAAGAGGGTGTTGGATTCCCACTAACTGGAGTCACACACAGCTGTGAGCCACCATGTGGATTCTGGGACCTGAATCTGAGTCCTCTGAAAAATGCAGACAGTGCTCTTAACCACTGCATCATGTTTCCAGCCCAGCAAAGTTTATCCTTACAAAGCTGATTTTAATAAGATATGAAGCTTGAAGTTGATTTCCATTTAATTTATATTAGCTTGCCTATGCTGTTACTTCTGGCTTTAATTGTAAGTGTAGAATGAGCTACATATGTTGTGCTTAAGCTGATCTTCCATTTAGAAGGAGCCATGCAGCATGAAGGCAATAACCCACTTTCCCAATGAACTCCAGGGAATATCTGGTGTTTCCACAGCACCTGATCAGTAGTCAATAGAAACCCTCAGCTTGTTGAAAGCAGAAATAAATTCACAAATTTTATACTAACCCTTTCTATATTAACCCTTTATATCTATGGATTTCATCCATTCTGATAAAAAAAAATCTCTGTTAGTAGAGTGGTTTATGTAAATTACCAGTGCCTCTCAAATATTAATGTGCAAAGTGACATGAATGGCTTTGCTTGCTGACAAGATTCCTTCAACTTCTCAGGGTACGGCAGACTAGAGATGGATAAAAGTTCATGAGCAGCTTAGAGTCTTATATGATTCAAGTATCATTCAAGCCCATTTATCTAACCTACCTACCTGTGTAAAACTTTCTAACCCTACCCAACCCTGTATTTCACTAGTCCTTTTTAGGCACAAGTAATATTTTGAGTTCTGTTTATATTCTTAAAATACAACCAACAAATATTACACTCACTCATTTTCTTTTCATTTAAAGTAAAACTTATCCTATATTTAAGTTATCTATGGATAGGGTAGGGAAATGAATTCTTTTATGTAGATGGTTTGAAGTTTTTCATGTCATGTATCTGCAACAAACCTAAGTAAGAACAGGTTATTTTATGGCACAAAATTCTGAAACTTTGATTATTAGAGGATAAAAAAAAATCAACCTTTGGAAAAATGACTAGAGCCCTCCAAGTGATTAAGATTTCCTTTGAGGGCGATGAATTTCACACCTTAGGGGTGGTGTTTGTCACATGGAAAAGCCAAGATGTTTTCAGAAGGGGACAAGTTATGAAAATGTAAAACACCCTCAGACAGAACTGTGACACTGAAGAAAAGGCCCCTGAAATAATGAGTAGACCATTAGCACCATCAGAGTGAAAAGGGAAAAATAATCTGAATTCCATCACTCCTTGCAGTCATCTGGTCACAAGCATTTTAGCAAGTGACAAACAGGTCTAAAATAAAATACAGGTGATAGACACAAGTCTTTCTTATTTATTCTAGAAATAAACCACTAGAAAAATAATGTTAATCTTTGCTAAGTTATTATTCTCAGTATTAGTAGGTGGCCCTTTCTAAAAAGAGGTAGTCACACCTTACATTTTAATTACATAATAATGTCTTTGAGTAGCTCCTTGAATCTTTGATTAATTTTAGATACAAGTTTCCTTAACCTCTGCATTCATTTTTCTCACTAATTAACCCTACAATTAATGCATATTTCATATTGGACTCATTGACTGCCTCTTGTTGATGCTGGCAGCGTGACTACATTATCTAGTACTCGATTTTCATTACCATCACTTTCAGACTGCTCCATGACCTTGGTCTCCACGGCCTGGTCCTCTGTTATCTGGCTCCTTACTAATAGAAGGAATGTCAAAATACTATTTTAATTCAGAATCTTGTACTATCTCTTACAGCTCACCAAAAATATATTACTGAACAATACCAATTACATATTAAATGCATTTTGGCATGCTTTTTATTGACACTCTTATATTTCAATGGGAATGGCATGAGGAATATGATAATGTGCCTGTCTTTGACTAGCTTAAAATCTTACTACAGAAATAAATGAAATGATCAACAGTGGAGGATACAACGGAAATGTGTGTTAAAGCATTTAGGGCAGATCATGTTATAGCTCTTCCTGAAAGCACATCACACCCTGAGACTAGGTGAGCACACTGTGTTTGGATATTAAGGACAGTCGTGTTCCTGTGATAAAGCATCATGAGATGCTGAACACTAATCTGCAATTTACCTGCCCCATTTCCAGATTTTTGACAGTTGACTGATTCAGATTTCCTTTTCTCTGTCAGTTCAGAAGCGTATTTTCTTTTATAATTTTGTTCATATTCCAGATTCCTAGTATTCTCCACTCACTGTTCTAGCAACCCAGCCTCCGTGTCCATGATTGACATTTGTACATTTCAACTAAAACCCCATTGTTTCCACAAACCTGTGAGTTTTCTACATGGATCGAAGGTCTTGTTTTTTTTAGTTTTTTTCCACCCTATATATATCCACAAAGCCCATTCTCCTGTTTATAAGGACTAAATATTAACATGAAATGTATGGTGAAGCTATGACTTAAAGAACATTAAGATTATATTCCAACAGTCCATGACTTGTTATCCCAGTATAAAATAACAACTTCAGGACATTATGTAAAATTTAGCACATGGCATTTTTATTAATTAGGTGACACAATGTTTATTCCAGAATTCGTTGTGAATTGCAAACTAACAGTTAATTCTTTACACTTTGTGGTACATGTGTGTTTTGTTTTGTTTAAGATGAGATGAAGGTCTCCCTATGTAGATAAGTTGGTGTGGAAATTGAGATTCCCCTGCACCTACCTCATCCCCACCCCCAAATACCCAGATTATAGAACTGTGCCACCATGGTATGTTGCACTCCTTGTTACACTTTTTAAAAGATGATTCAAAATAACCTTCATTTTTCCAAGTTAAAATCTACTTAAATTATTCAATAGTGATAACATTATGACCACTATGACCATCTCTTCTTCAATTTCAGATATTTCTCATCTCATAAAGTTGATGAGTAATTAAGACAATTCTGACTGGCAGTATTTGAGTGCTTGAATTTCTAGACACATACACTAATTTATGTATTCTACTTAATTAATTGCATTTTAAATTAATTAAAATATAAATTTTCACTTAACCTGATATTGTTATAACTGGTCACATATATTGATTATTTAATTTCAAAACAATTAATAACTGACATAAAAGTGATTTAAACTAATGTTTGGGGTCAAGATGAATACATATAAAAGATAATAATTTAAAAAAGTTAAGGAATGCAATTTTAGCAATCCCAGTGAAAATTATTTCTGTTCTTCAGGTCAACCTCTGTTTGTCTGAAGACTGTGACCTGTGAACCTTCTGACCTTTATATTCTAGCAAAAAATGAGCATCCAATTTTGAATGCTTACAACACTTTTTTTAACCATGGAACTTTTTCCTACAAAGAGAGTTTAATTTGTTACAAGTATAATTTTGAATGAAATGATTTTCACTTTTTGCCAAAATACTACAGAGTTCATTCAGGGAGATGTGTAAAGCATTTGCTGTGTGTGTTTTTTTTTCAATCCCTCATAACTGTGTAAACATGCTGGTCCAAGCAAAAACATATACAGAAAGCATTTATTTCCCATTATCATCTTAATGTAACACATTCTTCATTAAAGAAGGGGCCTGTTGAGAGGAGACGGTTGGCGATGAGAATTGACGGCGTGACGACTCAGAAAACTACATCAAAGAGAAATGCGAGTTAGTTAAGGAAGTACTCAGAGGGGGAATACAAATCTGATCCTCAAGACATTTTATAAGTAGAACGTGCGGAAGAGCTAGGTATTCAGGAACAGTGTTTTAATTCATTCCTTTGTCCTGATGAAGCTGGCCTGCCCAGATAATTATCCAAAGGCTGTCCATATCAAATGCATTTGCTGTACAATACAATGTAAACCAAAACATGGTGATTTGTACCTATAATGGCAGAGCTCAAGCCAAGTGAGGAAGATTTCTGAATGATCAAGGCCAGCCTAGCTTAAAAAATGAATTTCAACATAGCTTGAGATACAAACTGAGATTGTTTCAGACACAAGCAAATAAAAATGAAAAAAAGAAGAAAAAAAACCCTATGCTAAGATGGATTGAATATGTGCTAGAGAAGTTAGTAGTATTTTAATTTTGATTGGAAAGTATATGATCCTAACTGCCTTGTTCTCTCAACAAGAATAAAGGTATAGGGATATAGTGTTGTAAGTATATAATTATGCTTCAACCTTGATTGAGCCTTAGGAAAGCAACACAATCACTATCTAACTAAAAGTCTTTAGAATAAGAAAAAGACAGGGAGATGATAAGTTTTGAGTTCTTAAGTATTTATAAATTTCTAATGCTTGTGATGAATGGATTAGAGTAGAATTCTCTAAAAGGAAGATTTTGCAGCCATACAGAGAAAAAACAATTTAACTAAAGTAAAGTTATCCATAGCAGCAACTGTAACTTCACTCAGCAGTGAGCTCCCCTAGCCCTGGAATTGTTGCAGCCTGGCCGAAAGAAACATCTTTCAATGGCACTATAAGACGGTTTGAGAAAGATTTGCTATAGGAGCACTATGAATCCTTGAAACTCACAAATAAATGTTAATTTTTATGATTTAGTGAACTAGTTATGGATTCCTAAAGAACTTTTCCCTTATTAAGTACAGTTTGAGATATAAATTCCCACTGTGGTCTGTTCACCAGTGTTAGAGTTTCCCAAGAAAGAATGGAACAGTACTGAGCTGCAAAATGAGACAATGAACAGTGTCTTGCCTGCTGTTAGTGTGGCTGTAAAACCGTATTCGACTCCTGATGGTCTGAACTTGATCTTGCACTATTCACTCAGTTCTGCCTGTTTTAAATTTGACAATTTTCATGTAAAGAAACATTACATAGGCAAGTACCTTTGAAAGACCAACATTGTTTCTTGAAGTAAATAGTGGACTATTAATATGATTTTTATTTTCTAATATTTGATAATTATAGAATTTCCCCTGTGAAAATGTAATATTCAAGAAGAAATTTATATCTAAATCCATAACAAATATGTATCAAAGCAATAATCAGAAAATGGAAATTGATTTCTGACTACCTAATTTTCAGTAAGATCTTATAATTTGGGTTGGGGATTTAGCTCAGTGGTAGAGCACTTGCCTAGCAAGCGCAAGGCCCTGGATTTAGTCCTCAGCTCCAAAAAAAAAAAAAGATTTTTTGATTTCAGGCAAAAAGAAATTGTGCTAGCTAAAGATGAAATGCAATTTTCATGGCTATGAAGGGACAATTTACTGAATTACATGAGACTTCAACACTGTTTTGGGGTGACATTTCTTTGAAGAGTAAACTGATTATCCAATAGTATTGGTCCATCGTTTCATCTGAATTAAAATACTCAAAATTCATCAAATCCAGTTATGACTATGTGTTACATAACCTTATCCAAAATATTTTACATATAACTTATTTTGTAACAGAAATCATTGCATGAAAAACATTGATGTTTTTCTAATTCTTAAGGAATTCTTAAGGAATACTTACAGAGTATATTTCATTATCAAAACCCTACATGTTCTTTCTATAGTTCTCGATCCTAGAATTCAGGTTATTAATTTTCACAAACTCTGCTTTGTTTTGGAAGTAAGTCTTAACGTTGAGTTCTTATCGAGGATGTCTTTTACGGTGTTTCTACATTTCCTCATTGTTAACCACAGTATTTTGGGGTAAGGACACAACCTACCTTTAATATTACAAAATAGTGACTGCTTTGCCATAATGATAACCAATAGACTATTCCTGCAGTGTAATAGAGAAAAGAAAACCTATGTCGTGTTATGTTATACAAATTTGTTTTGAGAAGTAAACAGTAAGGTAAATCTATTAAAATTTTGGGAATTGATTTTAAATTACCTATTCTTTTTGACAAATTATTAAGTTCAACTGAACTTCAGTCAACCCTGATGTCATCCTGGTTGAGAGAGTGCTTTTCTTTTTGTGAGAATAGACCTTGCTCAGGGCTGATCTCCTGAGAAATTCACACGAACTACCTGAGAGAGTTTCAGTGTTTCTCACTGCCCTTGGAGTCTTTAGAAGACTACTTCTTAGAGGAAGTAGTTATGAAAAATTGCCTGGTAGAAAAACATGTAGTCAAACAATTAGGACTCAAAAGTATCTGTTTGAGAGCAAAGGTCACATGAACTCACAGAGACTGAAGCAGCATGCACAGGGCCTGCACTTAACCTGCATTGGGTCCTCTGTGTATAATCATGGCTTCCAGTTTAGTGTTTTTATTAGATTCCTGAGTGTGCAAATGAGTGAGTCTCTGATGCATGTGCCTTCTCTTGGGCTCTTTTTCTTCTGCTGGTTTGTCTTGTCCAAATTCAATGTGACAGCTTTTTGTTTTATCTTATTATATTTTATTTTATTGTATTTTATTATTTTCTCTTAGAAGCCTGTTCTTTTCTAATGAGAGTTAGAAAGGGAATGGATTTGGATAGGAGGGGAGGTGGATGTGAACTGTGAGGAGTAGAGGGAGAAGAAATTATAATGAATATATTATGTAAGAAAATAATCTACATTCTATAAAATGAAAAACGATATTCGTTTGGTCCTAAATAAAGTTGTAACTGATCAATGTTTCATGCTATAGTTACCAAAATGATGAAAAACTATAGGGTAAAGGTAAAATAAATATAAAATAGCTGGCAAGATCTTCATTAAAATAAAGATGAACTAATTGTGGACTCAAATAACAAAATACATGTATAACACTCAATATCGTGTCTCCATAGAACAATATTAAAATGTTCATCTATTTTGATAATAAATGAGTTGAGAATATTCTAATGAAAGTTATAATATGCCTTAACCCATTTCTTTGACAAATTAAAGTATTTACATTCAGATACTTAACGTAACATCTACTTAATAGTTTTCCTTCCATCTTATAAATCAAACTAGTGCTTAATCTTATAAAATTTGCTTGACTTTACTACAGCATAGAAATATCAATCTAAGTTCTAACAGATATTTCCAAGTCACTAATGACATAAATTATTACTTGAAATTCTACACTCAAATTCCTTGTCACATGGTATTTAAAAAGATTAATTTGGCTCAGCCAATTTAATTGCACATACAGATATTATAAAATTTGCATCTACAAATACTCATTTATTTACCAGATAACAGGCTGAAAATTTAATGTGTTGGATACTTTAATCATTTGCTTTTCTATCCTTAAAACATAATATTAGGGGGTAGAAATTATGTGGATATTATAAAAATGCACAGCAATGTATATGGCTATTGATTAAGATAATCACAAAAGTTTACTCTCTCATGAAGTCATATCTCTCCATTTTCTTTTAAGTATGAAAAGTCATTCTTCGTGAAGCATTTGTATTTTTTCTTCTTAGCAGTTCTTTCTAATAAAGGCAGGCATGCTCCAATATCCAGAACTGAAAAATTGTCATTCATTTATATCCTTTTTACTCCTCATCTTTATTAATTAGTATATAAACTTTAGGATAAAATTGGTCCTGCTCTATAGAAGTGATTTGTTATATGAAAATACATAACAAAATTTGATATATACCAGTGACTGCATTTTATAAAATATGAAATGTAACAGCTGTGCAGACGTTTGCTAATTCAAGTGTGGGTTAAAATATCCTGAAGAAGTGAGTAATAAATATGTTTCTAAGTGTGAAATGAAAACACCATAAAAGTCCAAGGGCATTAACCTCCACTTAATTTTTATGTTCTTATCTGTGGAAGTCATGGCTACAATTTGAAATTACTTGTTAAAACTGTATTACAGTTCTTCAGACATGCAATTGGCAGTGGAACATCATCAGAAGATGAAGTTAGGATATATTATTTCTAATGACTACCTACTTAATATAATAGGCACTAAAAGTGAGATGATATTGGTGGCATATTTGAGTTACTCATTCTCTCTTCCTATGTTTAATAAGACAAAGGAAAGTTTATTAAGTCTATAATTAGACCCCTTTTTTTTTTTGCTCGAAGGTCTCAAATAAGTTGCTTTTAGGTTTAACAAATGTTAGAATTCCCTAAGGCTTCAAACGTGGCAGTAATTCTCTAGAAACTTGCATATGTGTTGCTATGTCAAGAAAGGTTTTCTAGATTTCAAAGGATTAAAAATATGAATATAAAGTGTGGCCTAGTGTTTATTGCAGTCACAGTCACATGCATGTATAGTCAAAGTATATAAAATGTATACAACACTATATTTACCATTTAATCATGTTTACTTGAATAATTCTTAAGTTCTGTGAATCATGTTGTTACATTACCTTTACCATTTCCCGTATTCAGAATGGTTTCATTATCCCAGTTATGAGTTATGTAATCATCAGCCAATAATTCCCCGTATTGGCCTCCCCTTAAATCCCAGTATCCTCCATTTTACCTTATTTTCCATGGATTATAGATCATACATATACGTGGGTTCACATAAAATTTACCCTGTTGAGAGCAACTATTATCAAGCTCTGAGTAACATTTCCTTTTTAAGTCCTTACTGGAAGACACTTAAAGGACCATCAGGTCCCTTCCACTGTCACCTTGAAGTTCCTTTCATTATATATTCTTCTCACTACCCAATCCCAATAATGACACTTTTATTCCTTATGTGTTTGCTTATGGCAACATAGTCCCTATAGATATTATAATCTGTCAGTGACAATTAATATATATGGACACAGTGTGATAACATTCTTCTCATTACATCTGTATGCAGTAGCTGTGGTTTCCTCCAACAATGGGCCAGTGCTGGGGATGCTGTGAATGTGTTGCTCTGATTGATTGATAAAGAAAACTCTGATTGGCCAGTAGCCAGGCAGGATGTATAGTGTAGGTGGGATAAGGAGAGAGGAGATTTCTGGGAGGTGGAAGGCTGAGTCAGGAGATGCTGCCAGCCACCTCCACCATGAGAAGTAAGATGTAAGGTACTAGTAAGCCACAAGCCATGTGGAAACTTATAGATTAATAGAAATAGGTTAATTTAAGATATAAGAACTAGATAGCAAGAAGCCTGAGCCATTAGGCCAAACAGTTTAAATAATATACGCATCTGTGTGTTTATTTGGGTCTGAGTGGCTATGGGTCTGAGCGAGACTGGAGAAAACTCCAACTACAGGACAGCAATATGTTGTCATCCAAGTTGACTTATATTGTGCATATTGTTTTACTTCTTGTGACTACGATGACTTTACCAGTATGTGACTAGAGAACTTGGAGGACACCCGAATACTTATCTAGCCTTGTACTCCATGTGCGTATAGTATTACTTCCTTCAAAAGAATATATGTGAGAGTAAAAAGATATGACAATGAATAATGTCAGTGAAAAAAATCACTCGTAATTCTACACATCTCATTACCTAAAAGCAGATATCTTAATTGCAATAGTAATGTAGCATATTAAAGAGTTAGGTTCAGAAAAAAAAATGTATGATTGGAGAAATTTATCCAGAATGTACTGAGAAAATATAATATAATGCTTTACTATTAGAGCATATGTATATGGATTAGAAATCAAGGGTAAGGCTGAGGAGTTGGCTCCATCAGTAAAATGCTTACTATATGAGCATGAAGACCCAAGTTATGGTCTCTAGCACTCAGATGTATATTAGGCACAACAGTGGAGGTAGAAAGATTCTCTGGGAATCATTGGCCAACCAGCCTACATAAATCAGTTAACTTCAGATTCAGTGATAGACTCCATCTCAAAAAATTACACATGCACACAATCACACACACATAAATACACACACAAAGAATAGTGAAATATTGTTGATATTATTCCCAAATTTACCATTAACCACTAAGGGAATACCTACATCTCAAATTCTGCAGTGTTGGAAGACAGCTCCAGAAGGAAAACTCATATTTACAAAACCTGAACTGGCCACTAACTTGAAAGTGAGTTTGTGGTTTGTTGGACTTAAAATACATAATGAAGGTATCTGGATAATGAAAGGAGCAGCTATGTCATAACTTCCCATGTGCTACTTCAGGCAAATTGAGCAGTGAGCTATAGAACTGTGATGGCCAACTTGACAGACTGTATAATCGTCTAGGGGACAAACATACATGTCTATAAGGAAGTTTCTACCCTGGATCAAGTAAGGTAAGAAAACTCATAATTAGTATGGTCAGTTCTGTTCCATGGGCTGCAGTTTTATGTTGACTTTAAAGGAAAAAGCAAACTGAGCACCAGAATGCAGGGCTTTCTAGTTCCTGACTGTGTGACCAGAGGCCTTGTGCTTCTGGTGCCATGCTTTCCCAACTATGATGGACGATACCGTGAGCCAAAACAAACCCCTCCTTCCTTAAGTTGTCCCAGCAACAAGAAAAGTATCTAATAGAAGAGTGAAAGAAGAAATGTTTAGTTCTTCTGTCCTGTGGACTGACAGTTCTACAATACCTTTTATAAAGCCTTGCAGCAAGTCTATAGAGTCAAAACCAGCCATCAACAGTGGACAAACTGATCGCACATGACTATACCAACTTTTCCTTATTCCCTTCTCCTGTTTTACTCTGTGCCTTATTCCTCCCCAATGGAACACTTTTAAAATAAGCTATGAACATGCAGCCCTTTGTTTCAAGTTCTACTTTCAATAGACATAAGAGAACACATGCTTTATAAATTTGATTGATAATCAGTATTTTATCAAGAATTTGTGCTGTGAATGCTCACAATTCTTTTAAAATTTTTATTTAAAATAGATTTTTCTCTCACACAATACATCTGACCACAGTTTCCCCTCACTCCACTGTTCTCAGGTCCACAACCCCCAACTCTCCTTTCCCCTAGATCCACTTCCCCTCCATTCCTCTTCAGAAAAAAGCAGGTCTCCAAGAGACAACAACCAAACAGGACAAAAGAAGATACAAAAGCACTCATATCTAGGCTGGACAAGGAGACCCAAAAGGAGGACAAGAGTCTCAAGAGAAGGCAAAAGACTCAGAGATACACCTGCTCCCACTGTTAGGAGTCCCCAAAAGCACCAAGCTAACAGCCATTACGTATATGCAGAGGGCTTGGTGTAGAACCATGCAGGCCATATGCTTACTGCTTGAGTCTCTGTGAGCTCCTTTGAGCCCTACCTAGTTGATTCAGTGAACCACGTTCTCCTGTTGTCCCCCATCCCCTCTGACTCCTATAATATTTCCCTCCTGTATTTTGTGGGGTCTCCCAACTCTGAGGGAAGGGACCTGATGGAGACTTCCAATTTTCACTCTCTCTCTTTACATAGTGCTTGGCTATGGGTCTTTACAGCCAGTTCCGTCTGATGCTGAAGGAAGCTTCTTTGATGACAATTGGACAAGGCACCAATCTATGAATATAGCAGAATTACATTAGGAATCATCTCATTGAATTTTTTGCCAGTAGTGTTTGGTTCTACCCTAGGTCTCTGTACTATCCAGTCCTGAATTTCTGGCCATCCAGACAGTGTATGGCATGGGGTCCCACTCATGGTGTGGGCCTCAAGCTAAACCAAATATTTGTTGGCCACTTCCCCAGGTTCTGGCCCTCCATTGCCCCAGCACATCCTGCAGGTCTGACAGAATGAAGGTTGAGGGTTTTATGGTTGGTTGGGGACTAGAATGTAGAGGTGAGGGCTCCATGCAGGCATCAGCTTGACATCTCTATACTCAATGAGCTGTGTGGTCCTTGGCAATGGGGTCCCACTCTCAGTTTTCAGAGAGAGACCTTCTGGTCCAGTGTCAACCTGGGTTATTTAGGGATCTTCATGGAAGCCCCTTGGCCAACAAATCAACCAAATGAAAACCAGTCACATCACTGGAAGCCTTGCCTGGCTACAAGAGATGTCTAGTTCAGACTTGGTATCCTCCATTACTAGGAGTCCTCACTAGGGTCACTCTCATAGATTGCAGGAAATTTCCACTGCACAAGGTTTCCACATAATTTGAAATCCTCTTGAACTGACAAACTCATCCTTGGAGGAAATTCCAAACTCACAGGTACTCAATCCCTGGAATGATGTACACCTTATAACAGGAATGCTTTCTCTGAGGCCCTGTTGACTTTCCTCCTTTCAGCATAACATCAGGCCACTAAATATGGAAAGGCAGCTCTCTCAGAGATAATTATAACTAAATACGCTCAATTTTATATGTCTAGAATTTTTTTTCATTCCACATTCTCATTAATGCTATGTTTTAACATCAGTGCTAAGAAAACTTATTTCCAGTGATTCCAGCATTTATCAGATTTGACATTGCTAATTTAAACTCATTCCCTGAAAAAGCATATGTTGATGATGAGCAGATTTCATATCACTTGAGGATATGTAATTGCATCCATTTAAACAAAAGAAATGTTTGAGGAGCTTATAGCTTTATATATTTCTCAAGTCTATCAAGATTAAACCTGTCATGCAGAATGACATAATCTTTGCTCGTATCTAGCACTGGATGTGAAGTTCAAGTGAGAGAAGGAATGAAATATATATATATATATATATATATATATATATATATATATATATATATACTATATAATGACCAATAATATGTAAAGTATAGCAATAAAATAAGATATATTAATGTAATCTAGAAATTCAGTATGTAAGGCTAAAAATTAAAAATTATCATTATTATCTATGTATAGTGCTTGTAAAATTTTATAAGTATAAAAATACTAAAATAATTGAAAACTTTTACATGTTTAATAAGTTTCTAGTAAGGCTAAGATATATTTGTTCAAATAAATATGAAAATATGAAAGTTGTTATGTGATCTCACAAATATCCTATTTCAAAATAGATCATCAAATAAATGATGGTACTACAAATGCATAATCTGTCAGAAAATATGTCAGCCAACTTGGTGAATAATTCAGAAAAGAGAAGATAACTTACTAAATATTATATGTGTTAGACATTCACTTAAACCTCGGTGGATTTGTATGCATCCTTCCATACAAAAACTCTTACAATAAACATTTATTTGGGTGCAGTGATGGGACAGACTTCTATATTCTATATATTTTATTGAAAAAAATCAGTTTGGCAACATAAATTTTAAATCTTCACAATTGCCAAGTGCTTTGACCCTCTTGTTTGCTTTAATGGAGACTAGCCTAAAAAATATCGTTGCTTTGACCAGTTATAATGGTCAATTCCTATAATAAAAAAAAGATAAGTGGAGGCAAGAGATACTTAAAATATTGTCACACAAAAATGTGAATCTTTTTGTGTGAGAAAACGTGCTTCCATATAATAATGATATTTCAGTTATCACGAGATGGTGTGAGTAAATGACATGATTCATTTTATATTATATTTTATAAAAATGGAAACCAGGACCCAGAAGGCTGAGTAATTTTCTCAAGAAGGATCAAACATGATAGGTCCTAAAAATAGGTTATTTTATTTAGTAATTGTTAAACAGCTCTCCTAGTTACTGGTTTTCATTCCCTTTCTCATCAGATCTAAAGTGTGTTCCAATTTTGAACACTTAATTTGATACTCTTATAATTTTATGAAAGTTTAATTACTTATTGAAGATGAAAGCACATTTGACTTCCACAGTAATCTCTCCTTATCCACCAAACTGATTTGTCATTTGAGAGTTATACTAAATTAAACTTAATTAAATTAAAATTCAAGTCAAAGGAGCCACAAGCTCTCCCTTTTTTATTTAAAAAGAAAATGTACTTTTTTTGGTTGGTAAATATTGTGGTTTTATTTTATACTTGTGTGTTCATCAGTCTGTAGGAAGGGATCTGGGAGGCAGAGCATGGACACTGACAAGATCAACTAATATGCTCTCTAGTAGCTTGTGGGTTTTTTTGTTTGTTTATTAAAAATAGATTCTTCTCTCATCCAAGACATCTTGACCACAGTTTCCCCTCCCTCCACCCTTCCCTATCCCCTCCATCTCTCCTCTCCCCTGGATCCACTCCCTTCCACTTCTCTTCAGAAAAGAACAGACCTCCAAGAGGAAACAACTAAACATGACAAAATAAGATACAATAAGACAAGGCAAAAGCTCTCATGTCGAGGCTAGACAAGGCAACCCAATAAGAGAACAAGAGTTCCAAGAGCAAGCGAAAGAATTAAGAACACACCTGCTCTCACTGTTAGGAGACCCATAAAAACACCAAGCTAACAGCCATGACGTATATGCAGAGGATCTGTGCTTCTAAGGCTATGAAAATATTTCAAGACAGACAATTTAAGCATAAATAACTGTTTTTCACAGAAAAATCTCTTGGCTTGATAAATGAGCACAGGACAAGCAAGATTGCATTTCTAGGCTGCAGAAGATGATATTGACAGCTTCTCAGAAGTTTTTCAGGCCTCTCTGGAGATAACAGTACACAAAGGATTGGAATGAAAATAAACCAAGTGTGGGAGGTAGGCAAAAATAAACATAGAACTACCCTAGCAGGAATCCACATTGAAGCAACAGTTATTGAGAGGAGAGGGGAATGTCCTCATAAATTGCCATTAAAATGGCTAACTGCTACATTACCAGGGGCATTTTCAATATGCAGAAAAGCTGGAAAATGCACAGCTTTGGGCCAATTTATCTGCCCACCCTACCACACACCTCATTTTAGTATCTTTTTAATACTAAAACCATTGGAAAATAGACGTCCATTGGGAGAACATCAATTGAGACATGACACAGTGACAGAACAGAATATTACATAAGCATACTTTACGTATAACTGTGGAAAATCGAAGAACCATGGGGATTAAAAGACTGAGAGAAGTCAAATCTGTGCCTACGTATTAAAATGAAATTATTTTTATATAATGCTATAAGGTGCAAAGGCTGATTATAAAACAAGTTATCCTAATCCTAAACAGATATTTAGATGCAAAATTAATTGTCCAATAGGATGACAACAAAACATGAAGTTACTTTAAGACTAAGAAAGACATTTTCTGCCATTTAAGAGCAATTTCTAATATCTTTATACACTTTACTTTCGTATAAACAAATGGATAATTTCGTTATCTGGGAATGTTTGGAAATAATGTTTTATAGCAAACAGGACATGGGAATCAGTCTATAACAAAACTCTGTAAATGTTCCTTGACCTTGTAGTAAGCAGGACATGCTATTCTAGAACCAGTTTCAGAGGGAAAACATATTGTCTCATTTGAAAGATGCAGATGTATTTAGCCAAACAAGAACCTGGCTCATTTAAGAGTTTATAGCAAACAAGGATGGAAAGTAGTTTGCATAATTTTCTCATGTTCCTTTAATAGTGTTTATCTTTTATAAGGCTCTTTGGAACAGTTGCTGGCCACCTGTCAATAATGTGGCCTTTATAGACTCAACCTTTTATTGTTCTCATGCCCTTGACATATAAAATCAAGAGTCTTAGGAGAAGTGAGTTTTGAACATGGTAAGAAAATCACTAATTTTAAATTTAAAAGTGTATCTTTTGTAAACTGAAGTAAAGAAAGAATTATGAATTACATGAAGGAACTAGATGCTTTAGAAAATTCTCTTTAGTAAAGATATTTTATTGGTTTAGCCATATGTTTTCAAAGTTCATATATAGTTGTATTTTAAATACTGGCTGCATGGAAACTAAGCCAAGAAACACCACTTAATGCTTTTGTCTCAGTGTTATTTAATTTTACACGCATTCTATTTGAAAATATTTATTTTGTAAGTATTAATGACATAAATGTTTTGGGCATACAAACAGTTGTTTTAATTTATTTTTGGTAGAATAAGACATCCAATGTTTCCCTCCAGATTTGCATAAAATCTGTCAAGCTCAGTGTTTTTACACATATTTATTGACCTACATCCTAGACAGATTTTGTGCAATAGTGAATAAACACAGTCTTACAAATCTGTACACAGGAATACATTTCTATTCATAAAGTGATAGTATCCAAGCCCTAAAGGAGAAAGCTGTTTATTATTCCTTTGCCCAATTAGATTCCAACTTCCTCTATATTATCATGAACAAGAATAAATGAAACAGATTTCAAACCAAGGAAAGTTCTTCCTGATCTTGTTAGAACTTGTGCACAAACCCCACCCACCTCTTCTCACTCATGGTAATGTAAGCTGTGGGGCTGAATCTTAACATTTGTACAGAGATATTTGACGCCACATGTCACTTTCTCAGATCATGCTTGGCAGCAGACTTTTTGTTTCCCTTAATAGAATTTGCATACTGTGGTTTCAAGCTGTATTTTGAACCATGTGTGCTCTTAGAAACAGAGTAGCTAATTGGGTTAACTATGCTTGGTTGTCAAGAGCAATTTTAGATATGGTCTTCATTCTAGCCAGTGTGCGATTATTTCAAGACTGCTCGGAGGGCATAAGTAGACAGCCATTCATCGGGTATACTGGGCTGAAAATCTGATCTTTCATGAGAGTACTTAATTGGACACACATGCAATACCCAAGGTGCAATGAAAAGATAAGATAGCAGTTGAAGCCTGCAAGGTGCATGAGTTCTTTCAATAATGATTGTATTGTCGCCTCTGCTTTTGCAGTTACCTTCCCACATGCTTTTCTTTAGTATCTATAAATCTCTGCTGCATTTTTGTGGGATACGCATTATTTAGTTCTCGGAGTGAGTATATGTGAAGCTGAACATGTTGTCTGTGAGGAGTCAGTAAGAATCTGTGTGCTCGTATTATTAGAACTGGAAGTGAACTGTACTTACATTTGTAACATGTCCCTTTGTCTAGTGATTGAAGTATCCTGAGAGCTTCTTATTAGTACAAAATCATGTAGAAGTTCTCTTGTGCTCCATCTCTTTATCTGCTGCCATTGACATCAACCATGTAATGCCTTCAGTATTAGTATCTGCCGACTAACTCCTCTCTTTATGAACAAAATAATTGAAGATATTTACACAAGAATAAACCAGGAAATTAAAAGACACACACTATGAAATGCAACAAGTTGTTCCACTAAATAAGTCACAGTGCAAAATTTATATACATATAAATATCATCAAACATATGGCAAAGATGGTCCACATATATGTATGATAGTCATTGCATCCAAAAAGATAAATACACAGTATATACTTATGTGAGTGTCCTTATGTGCCATAGGACCACATACAATGAATATGTGCAATGGGAAACCTTTTAAAATCAAAAATTTTAAAGTTTAACAGAAAAATATCAAAGTAAAACTTTACTTTTCTAGTAAGCTAGATTTACAATAACTGATGTCATGTTTCTGTGCATCAAAGCATCAAGTAGAAATTTCTAAAAGTCAGTTATTAAGAAACTGTTGTCAATTGGCTGTTGTATAGATATCTTAGGAGCTGAAACATTCACTCCAGGGTGATAGAGGGAGAAGCATACAACTCATGAAAGTAATGAAACATAATCTAAAAGCTCAGAAAGTTCTAATACTCACAGGACCCTTGCCCATCTTTTTTAAAGCTTTTCTTTAATTGAAAAAAATCATATAATAGATTTTGATCATGTTTTCCGATCCCCCAATTCTTCCTGCATCCTCCCCACCTACCTATCCAACTTTATGTTCTCCCTACCCCAACAAACAGACAGAAAAAGACAAAAACAAAACAACAAAGAAGCATGCACACACACAAGAACTCCCTACAGAAACACAAAAACTAAACTCAAACATGCAAAAACCTAGAAGACAAAAATAACCAAACAAAGCAAAATAAGACAAAAAGTGTAAAATAGGTCATTTTGTGTTGGTCAGATACTCCTGAGCATGGCATCTAACCTGAAGTGTGATGTATATTCCCAGTGAGACTCCATTAAAGAAAACTGATTTTGCCTTTGCCATTAGGGTGTCAATTGCAGAGAGCTTCTTATAGGTGGGAGCCCCTATTTACTTCCTCTGTGCTTGGACCTCATCTGGCTTGAACCTGTACAGGCTTTATGTGTGCAGCCACAGACTCTGTGAGCTCAGATGTGCATCAGTCCTGTTGTGCTTGGAAGACACTGTTGCCTTGGAGTCATCCATCTCTTCTGGCTATTACAATTTTTCTGCTTCCTCTTCCACATAGACCTTTGAGCCTTGGGGGGAGAGCTTTGATGAAGACATCCCATTTAGGACTGAGTGCTCAGACTCCCTCACTTTCTTTACATTGTCTTGTTGTGAGTTGTCTATGCAAACAGAAACTTCTCTGATGAGGGCTGAGTGATGTGGTGGTCTGTGGGTATAGAGGAGTATGTCATTAGGAGTCATTTTGTTGCTATATTCCTTTAGCAGAATAATAGTATTCTAATTTTATTAAAATAACCAACTACTTCCTAATTGTATCTAAGGCTCATTCCACGGGAACAAATACCTGACACTGCTAAAGAACCTAAGACTATATAGGTCATGGGCCTTGGAGGAAACTTACTGATGTTATTTTACTCAAGGATCACAGCTCCCACCCAATCTTATGTAAGCTGTAAACAACTGCTAGCAAAAGGAAACTCTCTCCTATGGAGCAGGGTACAAAGTGGGCAGAGAACTCTAGGGATGTAACTAGGTGGGCTTGGAAGTGATACAGATGTCTGTGAGTCATCCACTTGTACTCCTATTCGTAACCCCAATGAACTCATTGGTTCACCAAATGAGACTTGGGGGGCACCATTCCTGTGGTCTGTCATTGGTGCCTTTTCATGAGGGGACATGAATAAAAATCTATTCACCTAACCAGTCTTTAGAGTAGGGTCAGCACTATGAACAGTTTCTATAAAATTCTTCGTTTGGTTTTATTCTAGGAATAAAATACTAAACATTGATGAATTGATCTAATCTCATAAATAGTGTTAAGGATGGAAAATAATAGTACATCAAGGAATTTTCTTGGGTTGCTTTTGCGTTGATTCTGAGTTAGTATCTATGCTTTAACATACCAACTGAGCAGCACATGGTTTATCCTTGAGTCTAATACAAATGTGCCTTTAGTGAGGTTTATGGTGGGAAACAGGATAACAGTTTTGTTCAAACATAATGTGTAGAGGAAACTGAAACTAAAGCTATGTGTAATTAATTCTAAAGTCTTATGTATGCTACAAAGTTTCCTTATTGAAATGCATTTAAGTTTTATGATTCTCATATGGAATATTTTGCAAATCTGAAAGAAAACATCAAAAGTATAGTGGGAAAATATACAGAAACAGAGTAAAAATAGGATTAAAATATCCTTAGGTACTATATGTTGACACTTTCAACAAATTCAGTGTCTTTTTAATTTATAAAGTATTAACATTAACATCCTAGGATGATATTTCTCAAAATCTAAGTCCTATTACAATTTTATATATGATTTTCATGAAATGATATTTTGGATATACTAAATATCTAGTACTATTTTAAATGAAAAGACTAGTCACCACAATAGTTCAGATAAATCTTGCTCTTCTGTTTACAACTTAATTATATCACTTGTAAGCAAAACAACACTATTAAACATCTTTTTTGTTAAATAAAATTAGATACTATAAGTGCATTCTTTGTATTTCTTCTTGTGTGGATTGATGGTTGTTTTGTTCAGAGGAAAGTACCTAAACCTAAAGCTCTCAACACTTGAGCCCCAGTGTCAGAAGAACTAGATCTGAACTGCAATTAGTTCTGTTATTCATTCAAGATTGAATTTGGCAGATCAGCCCTCTTTCCTGTCCTGTTTTTCTGAGCCACAGAATAAGTCCTTTGGCCTAGTTTAATAGTTTTCACTTTTTTTTTCTTCAGCATCTTGCAGACAAAACCTTATGCATAATGTACACATGAATAAAAATAAATGTGAAGCCAGACTTCTTCTTATAGAAACAGGACAGCGGGAAGAGGGCAGCAGCTCGCGCTCTCTCTCTCTCTCTCTCTCTCTCTCTCTCTCTCTCTCTCTCTCTCTCTCCCTCTCTCTGTCTCTCTCTGTGTGTGTGTATGTGTGTGTATGTGTGTGTGTGTGTGTGTGTGTCTGACTGTCTGTCTGTCTATCTTAGGAAATCCTATAGCCATCTCATGAAACTTACATCTTCAGGACATGCTGATGACAAACAAGGGTCATAAAATAAGTCCTCATCTTCATAACAACATTTTGAAAACCATATAATTATGTGATCTTTAAGTTTATTCGAAACTCTAAAATGTATTCTCAATTTAACACATCAGAATTTGTAAACACCTTGAAAATAGTATGACTTGACTTAGAAAAATAAATGCATAAGAAATGTAAGACCTGTGTCTCCTTAATAAGTGTTCCAGAGTAATAAGCCCAAGGAACATACTGAAACACTTAACTCAAGTGTCCCATAAAATACTGAATTATTCATATTTAACAAATGAATGAACCAAAAGAACTCAAGCCATTGCTCAACAAAGGGTCGGACAATTGGGAATTATTTGTTTGTTTGTTTGTTTGTTTTAGGTGAAATTAAATTTCTTCATTCATCTTTATAGTACATTGAGGTTTTTTTTTTTTTAATTAAAAGGCAGCAAGTACCTTTGAAAAAAGATTTTTGATTTCTTAGCTTTAGTTCCCATAAAGTTGCACTTTAAATTCTATCAGCAACACCGTACACAGCCATTAGACCTCTGCAGTCACAGCCTGCAACAATAAAAAAGCAGGTGAGGGAGAGCATTTTCTGCAAAATAGTTAATTGCCCAGGCAAAGAAAGCCTGCAGGAAAAGGCTTTCATGAGAGGCTATTTTCTTTACCAGTTCCTAAAACAGAGTTCAGAACGTGAGGCAGGAATGATGGGTTTTCACTGTGACTAGTTTCTGATGCCCTTTATGAGCAACGATCTCTATCTACCTGAAATAAAGGAAATGAATCAAAGCAAACTTTTAGTAATCCCAGAAGGACCCGAAGTGAAATTGCCCCAGCTGTTACCTTATATAGACACCTTGACACAGTTCGCTCTTGTAGAAGTACTCAGGGACGATCATTACTTTCCAGTCGTCTCGTACAGAGACCTACTTTATAAGATGTCGGGGAAAGTTAATGTACTAAGTCTAGAGACGTCTTTCTGAAATGGGAATAGCCTGTCACTCTGTTCCCGTAGCCCTGCTAACTAACTCGTGCTGATTTGTAGGTCCCTGGGGACGGTGTATGGGAGATGACTGTGGACCAGGCGGCATCCAGACCCGGGCTGTGTGGTGTGCTCACGTGGAAGGCTGGACAACACTGCATACGAACTGCAAGCAGGCTGGCAGACCCAGTAACCAGCAAAACTGTTTCAAAGTCTGTGACTGGCACAAAGAGTTGTATGACTGGAGGCTGGGGCCCTGGAATCAGTGTCAGCCCGTGATTTCCAAAAGCTTGGAGAAAGCTCGAGAATGTGTGAAGGGAGAGGAGGGCATCCAGGTGAGAGAGATAACCTGCATCCAAAAGGACAAGGACATCCCCGCAGAGGACATCATCTGCGAGTACTTTGAGCCCAAGCCTCTTCTGGAACAGGCCTGCCTCATCCCTTGCCAGCAAGACTGCATCGTGTCTGAGTTCTCGGCCTGGTCCGAGTGCTCCAGAACCTGCGGCAGCGGCCTGCAGCACCGAACCAGGCACGTGGTCGCACCGCCACAGTTTGGAGGCTCCGGCTGTCCCAACCTCACCGAGTTCCAGGTGTGCCAGTCCAACCCCTGCGAGGCGGAGGAAAGCATGTATAGCTTGCAGGTCGGGCCCTGGAGCGCATGCTCCGTGCCACACTCACGGCAAACCAGGCAAGCCAGGCGTCGTGGCAAGAACAAAGAGCGGGAGAGGGATCGAGGCAAAGCCGTGAAGGACCCGGAGGCCCGTGAGCTCATCAAGAAGAAGAGGAACAGAAACAGACAAAACAGACAGGAGAACAGATACTGGGACATCCAGATTGGGTATCAGACCAGGGATGTGATGTGCACGAACAAGACTGGGAAAGCTGTGGATCTCAGGTAAACGTTTATTACTAGTAACGTCACCGGTCTCCTGTCTGCAGATAGAGCAGGGACTTGAGATGGACTGTACTGGCTCCTGTAGTAAACATGTGACAGACAGTCCGTATTCAAGGCTGTTGAGCTTTTGTGGATTTCATGCTGTAATTTTTATTTTGTACATGAGCAGGCCCCACACTACTTGAAGGTTTCTTAGCCCAGGAACGATTCTCTGTGACAAAATACAGCTTCTTGGGCAGGGCATACAGGGCAATGGTGGAGCATTTGCCTAGCATATGTGAGGCCCAAAGTTCAGTTCCCAGCACCACAAAGAAACGTGGAGACTGCTTCTTTAAGCCGTTGGTACTCTTTTCCCTTCCAACAAAAGAAAGTAAAATCACTCGGATCTTGGAGTATTGGGATTTTGAATACTGATATTTATCTGAGTGAGTTAATAGAATAAGGCACACTTGTAATCTCTCCAAGTTTATAGCATTTTCAGAATTACCCTATAAACAAAATCTGCTCTTAACAAGCATCCGGGGAACCATACCTAAGAATAACATTCTTGCTCGTTTCATAAAACAAAGTAACTCTCTCCAGAGAAGAAAAGCAGAAGCAGGGGGAAATCAGGTAAAGCAGAAGGTATTTAACCAGGAGTGGCCTGGCTTTGAAAACGCAATGAATTGGCAGCAATTCCTAGATGGAAATTATTTGGCAGATTATCGTCTCGTCTGTAATGACTACATTATGAAAAGCTACCTCATGTATGATTCATTTGTTGTGAAAATGGTGTTCGTTGAGAATGACAGGAAGGCTACGATTTCTCTGGACTGGCTAAATTTTGCTCTTGGATGAGCCAGACCATCTGGGAGGGGCTATCTGGATCATTTGCATAATTGCCTTGCCTGAAATATTTATGAAGTTATGATTTGGACTCAACCAAAGAAATTATAGCATCATCACTCAGAATTTTATATCGTATTTATTGTAGAATTGGCATTGGGTTTGCTATCTCCTTTATCATGCAGTCTGTTCTCCTGATTAAAAACATAAGATAAATTTCACTGATGTCTCAACCCATATGCCTTGGTGGAACAGCTGGAGTCTGTTTCTTGTTGCCCCTGGATATCTTGTGAAAGATTACAATTTCCTGTTTACTTTGGAGGTTGGAATCCTAAATAGGATTGTGTGGCATGCCCGCTGTTTTCTCGAATAACCTACTGTCTTTATTTTTTTTATTCCTCACCCTCCCTACCTTTACTTCACCTATTCTCATTTATTAATTTCATTACTATGGATTTTCAGATACAGGTGAGAACTTTTTTGGAAGGTCAGAGCTTAAATGAATGAGTAAATAAAAATGATCGATTCTTCTCAGACAAAAACTTTCTCTCATATTACCATTGTCTGGTTGTCTTTTGTTTCATTTCAACATTTTATGGTACTGGATACTGACCCTCAGGCTGTGTTTATGCTAGGCAAGCACTCTACCATTGATCTCTGTGCAGTCCTGGTTGCTGTCTTGAAACTATTTGCCACTGTTCCTCTTTGTGAATTCATACAATTGCATTGCATTCCAGCAGCACAGTAAATTACCCATTGCTCCTCCGTAGCCTCTTCCCAATTCTGTTGACTTTGTGGAGCGTGTCTGTTTTCCCCACCTCCCTTCCCCAGGTTCTCTTCATGTATGTATGTGTATTTGTACTTCTATACTGTATGCATTTTCAATCCACTTCCTATTTGGTTCTTTTCTGACAGTCTTTATTCTGATGATTCCCCAGGCTTTTTCCCTGTAATAGAACACTTATCTTGGTTGCTTGGCTCCCACTAAGTAATTGAATGAGCCTCTAACGAGCAACTTTGAGCTGACTCCCGCTGTCACTGGGTTAGCATGCTGTAGAGGTTTAATTTAATGGTGACTACTGGATTAAAAGTGTAATTAGGCTATTAGCTTCCACGCATAAAGCCTAATATTCACATCAGTTGTGGAATTAAGCAAATATACTTAAAAATGTGGGAATTTTTTTTTAATCAGTCACTTGCACCCTTGTAGAAACACCACACATGACTATCCCAGTACGGTGATAACTACATAAATATTAGTAGGCTACACACATAAATTTAATATGTCCTAAAACAAGCAAATGACTGGTATTTCTCTTCAATGTGAATTAGTGCGCTGTTAATAAAATTAATTCTAGTCAAAATGTCATGTAAATCTGGTCTTTTGAATAGCTTTTTTTTTTTCCAAACTTCACACCACTTCATCAAGGAAGCCAGGACAGTAAGGTGTGAACTGGCATGGAGCCACAAATCAGGGATTTAGTCACTGAATTTAAAATATCTTCTATCTCACTGCATCTTTATGATATAAGAAGCTAAATAATCATTTAATAAGATTAGCAATATTCCAGAACCTAAAAGAACTTAGCTAAATAGAGCTAAAATTCTTTGTTAACTTCTCTATAGGTGAATAAAGTGTTTCAAAGAATTACTGCTGAATTGCCCAAGTTAAAGAAAACACATATGCCCTACTTTCAATGAGATCACAATCAATAAAGATGGTAGATGCAAACTACAGCTCATTTTTTACAACAATAAGAAAATCATTCTCAAGTCTCTATTGATCCAGAAGTTTTGGGCAGTGAGGTAGTCAGATGTTAACAGAGACAGGACACTTGGGAAGCCATTGTGTCTTGCCACTTCATGAACACTTAAAACCTCCAGAGAAGCCTGAATTCTCTGTGGGGTGAAAATGTTATAGAAATAATATACTTTCCCAGTGAGAAATCACTCTTCTAACTTCGAGATTAATAAAGGTAAAAGCTTTTTAATATAGCATGTTCTGGCTCTGGCTAATGCCCAAAGTGTAGATGGCCTCAAATAGACTTTACTGACTTAAATACATATACCTTTGGCTTATGCATTCTATATATACTGTCATCCTTAAATCTTTCGGGTGCAATTCCCAAGTTACACTTTGAACATTTAAACAGAAGCAAGAAGCTGCAATTCTGTCCATGTAGGTGAATGGAAAATTTACACAGCAAACATAATGTCAGAAATATTTCTTAAGTACATCAGAGTTCTTCTTTTTAAATAAGTCTTACCCAAGGTCATCCTGCCCACCTGTCAGAATTACACTTTATCTGATAAGAGCACAGGGGACTTAATGGCAAACTAGGATTTAATGGTGATTGTGACCATTTTTTTTGCCCACTTGAGCTGCCCGTTAGAGGCATGTTCTTTGATATGGGGATGGACCTAATGGCTGCTTGTAAATCAGGATTATCTCCTTTTGGTACAGGAATGGAGCCTAATTGGAGGTCCATCTTGGTGCATGAACATTAGCAGAAACTTTCTCAGCAACCTTAAACTTCAACTGTAGTACAAATTTCTTTCTGAGTGTCCAACAAGCCTGTATAGCACACTACTTATCTTCTAGTCATATTGGAAGTAGTGCACCTTAGTCAAACTCTACTTTTTATCATTCAGTATTTCCTAAGCAAGTTCATTAGTAAATCCTTTATAGCATCAAGTTTCTCCTGCGTCAAAGGGAATGGCATGTCCTTGCTATATATAGCAGGGTCTGGAACAGAAACAAAGGATTACTCGAACACCCTTGGGTTGTGTTTAAAAATTGTTAGAGGTAAGCCTAAACAAGAAAACTCACCTTCAGTCTGCAAGTTGTCAAATGTTGCACATGATAGTTCTAAGAAGAAATTAATTATCAATTCACTTACTTATAAAATTTGGCCCATATCCTCGGGAGAAAATATATCATTTTGCTGGAATATTATAGGACCTAGGCATCTGGAAATTATCACATTTTTAAGCATATTCCCTTTTGAAACAACTAGGTGGGCATACCAGATTTAATGATAAAGATTGGTGTTGTGACAATCAGTGGGTGAGGCCATGAAAATCACTTCACTTACGAGAACACAAGTTTCTTCTTGTGCAACAGTGACTTTTAGCCAGGTTTGAATAGACTCTTATTCAGACTAGGAACTGATGAGATAGTATGTCAAGTATTTCTCTAGAAAATATTGAAAAACAACATGGCCCAACATCAGAAGAAAAGTCAGTGTTCCAACAGGAGCTAGGACATTAAAATATTGGGAAGAAAAGGCTCAGTGCCAAGCAGCCACCTACAGCATGTAGTGAGCACAGTCCTAATCTGAGACTTCTCTAAAAGCCGCTTCACTCTGGAATGTTGCCTGCTGAAGTAAAGACTCCTATCTGCATATTAAATCACAAGTTTCAGGAGTGGCTAGGAAGTGTGCTGTAAGTAAAACAAGACACATTTAGTGGAAGTACTTGACGACTTTAGAAAATACCTTCCATTTAAATGCACTTTGTTTTGTCACATTTTCTAACAAAGGCAATTACTTGTAATTACAAGCCCATTGGAAACATTGCCAAGAATGGTGGAAAATTCAGCCCAAGAGATTCCCGAGGGACTAAGAATGAATTTGGGTTTGAAAAAGGATTTTTGGTGGTTAAATCAAAAGAAGTAGATTCAGCCAGCACTGGGAAAATTGCATAAAGAAAACACTTATGTACAAATAAAAGGTAAATAAATAAAGACCAGAATGACATAGTAACAAACATATAGAAATACTGACATAACGGACTATAGAGCTCTGATTTCTGTTATTGTTTCATCCTTATGTGGCTAGAGAATAAGCCACAGCGTGTCCAATGGCCGGGGGGTAACGATTCTTTTTTTTTTTTTTTTCTTTTTTTGGTTTTTTTTGAGACAGGGTTTCTCTGTGTAGCTTTGTGCCTTTCCTGAAACTCACTTGGTAGTCCAGGCTGGCCTCGAACTCACAGAGATCCGCCTGGCTCTGCCTCCCGAGTGCTGGGATTAAAGGCGTGCGCCACCACTGCCCGGCGGGGTAACGATTCTTATGTGGCTTTCTGGTTATTGTTTTCAAAGTCAGAAACTGCAACACCACCTCTCTTACCTTTAATTGTTAATCAGAAAGTTATATTGCTGTTGAGCAAAATCAATGCCTTTGTGTCTTATTCTCATTTTACCTTAAAATACCAGTTGTTAACTGATTCAGTATTTGTTTTTAGTGTTACTTTCTAGAGCAACAACATAAAACTTGAATATAAGCTCCGCGTGGTGCTGGATGCCTTTTTTTTAATTTTTTTTTATTTTATTTTTATTTTTTTTGAGATAGGGTTTCTCTGTGTAGCTTTGTTCCTTTCCTGGAACTCACTTGGTAGCCCAGGCTGGCCTCGAACTCACAGAGATCCACCTGGCTCTGCCTCCCGAGTGCTGGGATTAAAGGCGTGCGCCACCACCGCCCGGCGCTGAAGAGATGGCTCAGCCGTTAAAGGCTAGGCTGGATGCCTTTTTAATCCCTGCACTCAGGAAGCAGACAGGCTGACCTCTATGAGCTCAAGGCCAGCCTGGTTTACATGGAGAGTTTTCAAGACAGCCAGGGCTACGTATTGAAACCTTGTCTCAAAACAGAAAAGAAAAAGGAAAAGAAATAAATTAATTAATTGATTGGTACATGAATGTAAAGTTGTAGGCTTGACAGTGGTCTGAAAACTGGCCGAAACAACTAGAGAAGTTAAAGTAATAGATGATCGAAAAAAAGTGAGTGCAAAGCTGCTGAGATAGAATCAAAGATCAGAATGCAAAGGAGTTTCCAGGAAAGCTTGGCCACCTGAGTTTGATCCCCCAAACCCACATGAGGATGGAAGGAGAAGAACCGACTTATCTCAGTTGTCCTCTGACTTCCATACGAAGGCTGTGACATTCCCATCCTGTCGTCCTCCCTTGGCCCCTACCCATATCTTCTCCTGTGCGTGTACATACACAAACACACACAATAATAGCAAGAAATTTCTGGAAAGAAATGCTATATAAGAATAGAGAAATCTGTGGCCTCAATTCAATGGTATTCAATGCAGTTTTAAACAACCAATGTAAATTTTCTGGAATGAAGTAGCATTTCTATAAAATTGTATGGGGGCAAAACAGTTTGAAAAAGCCTTTCAAATTTTGTGATCCCAACAAGCCTTAAAAAAAAGTGTCCAAAATTGTGGATACAAAATCTTGTATATTTTCCTTAGAAGGAAGCTTATTCATTTTCAGCATGTTCTACACATCAGTTCATCCTGAATCAGGGAGAATTTCTAAGCAGGGAATCTGGAGTCCCAGAACAGCAGCCCTGTGTGTGTCTGTGAGGGTTTCACTCACTTGATGTACTACATGGCTACTGAGAACCTTTCCCACACTGAGTCTTTGAGAACCGATGAAATCGCAAACTTAATTCTACCCTTACCCAAAAGAAGGGAGAAAATTACCTGCTATTTAAGGCAGCATTGACTCCTTTTAGGTTATTCAGAACCCATTTATGAAATTACTACTGCTTGTGCATGCATAACAGGCTTTCAGACTTACAATTTTTTTTTCTGTAGTATCCAGTGTTGACATGCCTGTCAGCTATTCCTCCTCATATCTTGTGAGCTTGCCTCTGCTTCCTCTTGATTATGCTAAGAAAAAGTCAGGGTGACTATTTCTTCTTCTTAGGGAGTTGATAGCTAGCAAGAAAGCCTCAGTCCCCTCAGAATGTCGCACGTCAGGGAGTATTATGCCAGAGGTATGAAAGGGCAGCTCTCAGGCATTCTCCACCCTGCTTCTGTGTCCCAGGAGGGTCTGTGAGCAGAATATTCATGAAGCTTCCTAGTCCTCTTCTTTCTGGTATCCAACCAAAGGAAGGGGTAATAGGATTCCCAAAGGTGGGGAAAGAGAGTGGTTGGAATCAGCAGTGGTGAATTTCTCTAACAAAGCAGTCCTCTCCTCAGCTCTAGGTGTGCCTCAGGTTCTGACAAAACCCTTCTTCTTAATCCATTTATCATTTTAAAGCACAATTTTCCCAGCACCCAGCTCTAATGTGCTTCATCATTACTAGGATATTTCTCTTTTGTAAATAATAGTTTTATTAAATTTTTTAAATGAGTAAATATGAGTTTGAAACTTGTTTTCTGCTGCCCTAAGTGACAGCTACATGAAAGTAAAATGTCAGAACCACAAAAATGGAACATTGGCACACATTACTTAAAAAGAAAGCAAAGGCAATTCTCAGGTACTTTTCTTTTCATTATAATGAAACTGCCCCTAAAGAACAAACATAATATTGAGGTACCAAAGGAGAGGTCATGCAGGCAAAGAACAACCAGGGTAGTGAGCCCTTCCTGGAAGGAAGTTGATAGGATCCAGAATGGCCTTCCAGAGGGCTACTGTGGGATGTCGTTATTAATGCTGAGTAGGTTGCACAGAATTGAGGGGGGTGATGGAGGAAGAATTCGGGAACAGAGAAGCAACAGCACTGAAATCTGGAGGCCAATATCAATTCACTGTGCAGGGGTGTCACGTCCACACATTGTTCACAGGTCAGGCTAGATTGTAGGGGGAGGAAGAGTAAGTATCTGCTGAAACCTATAGAGCTTGTGAAATCAAGCTTAAATGTTTGGACTTTATATCCGCTGGCTCAAGCATCTCCACAGTTATTAGTAATGAGGGTTAAGCCTGTCTCAGTGTGTGTGTGTGTGTGTGTGTGTGTGTGTGTGTGTGTGTGTGTGTATTATTTATCAATATATTATAAACAGAGACCTTTAAAAGCATGTTATGTGAATAAAAAGCAGAATAATTAAACTTTAAGGTAAAGAAATAGAAAATAATTAGCTTACTAATTACTATGGATCTATGTTATATTTTACAAGGATATTTTACTGAGGGTATGTGTATGTATGTACATGCACTTGTATGTGAGGTTAAGCTTGCACATATGTGCATGCATGTGAAAGCCAGAAGGTCAACCTAAGATGTCCTTCCTCAGGTATTTTCACCTTGGTTTATGAGACAGAGCATCTCATTGGTTTGGAGCTTGCTAATTAAGCTAAACTGGCTGGCCACAAGCCCCAAGGATCCATCTGCCTCTTCCTTCCCAACAACGCACACTACAAATATGGATCACATGCCCACTGTTTATCACATGAGTTCTGAGGAAAAAACTCAGGCCTGACTGGTTGCACAGCATGAATTTAACCAACATTTTTCTCCCCAACACCTTACTGTAGTTGTAAGGTAAACTACATTAGTGAGTTTTAATTTATTGAGTACACAAACACACACACACATACACACACACACACACACATCTGTGTGTGTGTGTGTGTGTGTGTGTGTGTGTGCAGTTACTAAGGAAGCTCATTCTCAGTCTCAACAAATATAGGCATGTTTCAAAACATGAACTGTATCCATTAAAAATTAATCCAATAACTTCTACCCCATGGTAGATCAGATTGGATCTGATCAGATTAACTTTTTGCACCTTTTTATAAGGTTGGTGAAAAGCCATAGTGTTAGTTTCCATTGTCTTGCCATTTGTCTGTTCCTAGACATAATAGCAGGAAAGAAATAAAGCATAGACTTGTCTACTATCAGTTAGAAGAAAACATGTTCATTCATGTTCCTTCTACCAAGGGCGTTTACACTCATTACAAAATACTAGAGTACTCAAATAGTGAGAACAAATGCTAAGAAGCATATATTCTCCACTGAATTCATACTGGGATCCAAGACATCTACTGTGGTCAAAATTATAAAATGGGGCATACACCTTTCTGTATTCACATGCCCAATTAACCCCATTTATTAAACATAATCCATTTCTCTTAAAATTTGGGATTGAATTTATGGATAACCCAATATTCCTCTTTTCACACAAATTCGCGTCTACTTTCTTCTGTTTTTTTCTTCAACGTGATTTCATTCCTTAAAAAAATAACTAGCAAACAAATGAGTAGCTGACCCATACTTCATATATAAGGACATACATGAACATGTCTACTTATATGTATAAACGGCTATAATCCATATAGTGTTAGGTAAACTGTTGCTTAGAAGAAAGATACAATATTAACCAGCACAGTTTCCACTCAACTAAAATAATGCCTACCATGTATTCAGGTCCCAGCAAACACTGAAGCCCTGAAATTTAAAGGAGTCTTTCCATTTTTAAAGCGTGAACCTTTTAGTAAATTATAACGTGTCAACTGAGAACTATGGTAAACAGTAATTCTTTGAGTTCATGAAACATGTAAAAGAATGTTGCCAAAAGGCACCCTGGATTCAATTAAGAGAATATAGGCCTATGTTTATTTTATGAGACATTATTTTGAATATGTCTCAATATTATAGTGCCTGATAAACACCGAGCAATTGCTATCACATTGTTAAAATTGGATTTTCCCATTAAAACTAGAAAGTGTACCATTATTAACATTGTAAGGACACACTGGTGCTTTCTTGGCAATTGTTTATTTAGCTTACAACTTCACAAATTAGCATATTTATTTGGGTTTCTTTCTATTTCTGTTTTTACATCTTTAAATTATTTACTTATTTATTTTATGTATATGATGTTTGCATGTTAGGAACATACATACATACCATAGCGTGCATGTGAAGGTCAGAGGGCTTTGGGCGTCAGTTCTCTCCTTCCACTGTGAATTCATAGGATCCAATTTGTTTCCAGGCTTCCATGGAAGTGTTTTACCCACTTTTTCATCTCACCCACTCTGTTTTCACATCGTGAAGCCATTAGGGTAGTTTGTCACCAATGTCACTTACTTGTTGTTAATAAAGAACTAAGGCCTCCTATTATGAATGTCTACCTGTCAACTTCTGGCACATTCCAACCATCAAAGTGAACATCAGGGTCACCTCTCAATTCTAAGGTAAGACTATATCACAGCCAAAATGTATTTACCCCCCTCAACTTTCTCTGGGTCACTTCCTCTAAGTATTTTTAAGTCACGTTAGAGAAGTGTGATTGACATATAAAAGCCATACATATGGAATATATAATCATCTGCTATATAACAGTGTTTTGATGATTACACTAAAATTATAATGGAGCTTAAAAATCCTTACCACCTAGTGATGCTGTGGCCAATGTAACATAAGAGCATTGCTTTGCTCGTGTGTTGTTACAATGTCAGGGCAAGCACTCTGTACTGCCAGTAAAATAAAGGCATAGTACATACAATAATAAATAATGGGTATGAAGTAGGCTTTGCTGTCTAGGTTTTTGTAAATACATTCTCTAATGTCTGCAGATGAACTAAAAAACTATTGATACCTCTTTCAGGAGAAGTTCATATCCCTAAGCAACATATGACTATGTGCAACAGGCTGAGTTTAGTGATAAGAATGTATTTGTGAAACCATCAAGGCTATAAAATTATATATCTTGCCTCACAAGGTTTTTTCCAACCCTTTTTATTGTTACTTAGGTTTTACTAATATTTTGTGTGTCAAGAATATATAAGATCTATCTTTTACAAATTTTAAGTATGAAATACAGCATGGACTGCTCTTGTGTAAGTGACGGCTCTGTGACGGGACTATTGAACGAAAGAAAGCTATGTTGGAGTATTTTAAGTACTTGATACTCAAGTTACAGGAAGAGATTTGAAGTTTGAACTAACCTTAACTCAAGTTAGAAATATCCCTGCATAATCTCCCAACACACAAACTAAGTATGGTTCCTTCCACTCTCCTCACTTTTCTTGGTGGGTTTATTTATACCTCACAGTTGGTTGTTCTGTTTGATTCTCTTTCTTAAGATATTGTGAGAGCAAGTTTCCTATGGGAACCAGCACTCCCTCCAGCAGAATGGACTCTGATTGGGGTAGTGACCTTGGAGCTCCTTGGCAGAAAAAGTGAGCTCACCCATTGTTTTCACTTGTTTGCTGGAATTTGGCTAGCTCCACATCAGTAGTAATGACTTTCCTCTGACAAATAAATCAATAAGCTTTTTAAATGGGAGGAAACGTTTCAAAAGGGAAAAAAATAATTCTCATAGGATGAAGAATTAAATAAGTCATTGTAAAGCTCTATTTGTATAATCTAATTAAGAATACACTAGCTTGCAAAGTTTACTAAAAAGTTGCATTTCAGTTTCATGTGTGTTTTTTATTTAATTGGCTTTTAAAATTGTTATTCATCCATTTATTACATGACTTTAGGTTTCTAGTCATACTTATGTTATTCACTGTTATTTATTTTTCTAATTTTATATAATTTTATTATGTGAGAGATTTTACTTTGATTACAGATATGTGTGCACAGACACTAGATTTTAAAAGGATGTGATCATGGTAACAGTTTTGAGTAGTATTTACTGGGTTAGGAATGATTTCAGATAAACAAAATAACTGTACACTGCTTAGTACAAGCAGCCTCTGTACTGTGAAGTCTTTGAATGCCCACACAAGCACGTGCAGCATAGTGTTCTGGAATAAACAAAATGAGTTTGTGATGAAGAAAATCCATCAGGACTACGAGAAGCTGAGGTTACACTAATTATTCTCTTTAGCTTTACAAACGACTTAAAAGTTTGAAAAAGACATGAGCAGACATGAAAGCCAGACCACAACCATAGAGGTATAAATACGCACAGTTTCCCACTGGTAGGTAGATGTGAACAAAGACAGACACTGAAATAGATACATATATCTTAACCCAAATAGTAGATATGAGTTTGTTAGAAACTGTTTTCGGTTGTATGACACTGGAATGCATTTGGACATTGTGCTGGTACAATTTAAAGCTCACAATGTATTTCAGTTTTTATTAAACATTGACTTCTCTGCCATGCTCTAAGTCTTCATGGTATTATATAGTAAAACTGTGTAGGAAGTAAATGAACCAAAACACACCCCTAAAGTTTCAACTCTGTGTAATGCCTTGCTCTTGCACTTGAATTTTTAATTTGATTAACATAATAGAAAATAATATGTAACATAGTTGAATGGTTTTGAATTCAAGTTGGTGAAGATATTTTGTATCTACAGTGAGTTACACATGGTAGAGGTCATAGTTGGTAAAAAAAAAAAAGTGCTTAACGAACAGATAAATCTAATAAATCTAAGAATCTAAAAGAAAGACTGCTTCTAAATTAGATACAGTCGTGGAAAGGTTGGTATAATTTGATTAGTTCCTGGGAAATGCTGTATTTACTCTAGTCATGTAAGATCACATTCCAAGTCAGGCCACAGTTTAAAACGTACTTGGAACTGGTGTGAGCATTTTTTTACGGAGGCAGAGAAGATACTAGTTTTACCTGCACTGAGGGATCTGGTGAGAAAAAAAAAAAAACCAGCCAATAGCCTTGGCAGGAAGGCTAACTGCACCGAAAATAAGTCAAATACATCTGGATTTTCCCCCCAGTAATCCTGGGGGAAATCGTATCCATGGACAGGAATGGCATGGAAAGCCTGATTGGTACAAGGTATCAACAATGGAAATAGACAATGCAGAAGGAGCTCAGGACGAAATACAACAATAACAATTTCCACGTAACAGTTTGGTTTTGTCTTCTGATTGCTGCCCACCAGCAACCTCCAACCTCTGGAGTTGTGGTAAATAAGTGAGAAAATTCTAGAATGAGCAAGATGTCCTTGCCAATAGCTGAAACAGAAAGAGCAGTTTTCTGGCCTTTTCTGGCACTCTATTTTTCATGTCTCAAATCATATGCAGACTTCAAATTGTGCGTTTTATCAAGAACTGCATATCCTCAATAGAGCAAAGCTTGACACTCTGAGTGACTACATGTATTTGAGGCCTGAGTATTAAGTATCCTAATACTTGAGTGTTGGCTATTGCCTGTGGATGACCTCATGATGATAACCACTAAGATTTCTTCAACACATTTCTATGGCCAGGTATGCTAGTCTAGAATGTTTGATTCTATAGTTAGATGTGCTAGCCAGATCCTTGATATCCCAGATTTTCCCCTCTTGGTTTTGAAAAATTACTGTTTTGTACTAACTCCTGTCTTCCACATTTATTTACTTTCTCTAATCCTTAGTGGGGTGAGAAGAAAATGTCTGTCATCAGCATGTAGCATAGCTCCGTTCTTCAACATAGTGAATAAGGGGAAAAAGACTGAACAATGAAAAGTGCGTTATGCAATTCAGAGGGAATGGGCACAAGGCAAGAGGCAAGGGAGTCTTGAGGCACAAAAACTGAATCGAGCCAGCCTGCATCGATGGAGTGCATGGCCTCCAAGGCTTACTCATTACTTAGGAGCTACAGGCAATGGATAGTTACTGAGAAGTGGAGTAACAAAATAGTATTTCTGCAGATATGGCCACTAGGCTTAAGTGGAGGGTCCCACAACCATATAGATATAAGCAGCACTGAATACAATTAGTAAGTTCTAAAAATAACATAAATTTGGATGGGGTCATGTTGGTAGATAAATGCAGAAAGTTGGAGAGAAGAAATAAGGATTAGGTGTGTTCATATTTCATTGTATATGTGCATGAAATTCTCAAAAAATAAAATAAATAAATTTTAAAAGAAAATAGAATAGGAATATAAAACAAAGCAAAATTTGTTTCTGTTTTGAGACAGGATCTTGTTATGCAGTTTGGGGGGTCCTTGAACTAGTAACCTTCCTGCCTCAGCCTCCTGAGCACTAGCATTCAGTGTGAATAACAACATACCCAGCTCAAAAAGTTCTTTCAACAAGAAATGCACTCTAGTTGGGCAGCAGTGGTGCATTCCTTTAATCCCAGCACTCAGGAGGCAGAGCCAGGAGGATCTCTGTGAGTTCAAGGCCAACCTGGTCTACAGAGCAAGATCCAGGACAGGCACCAAAACTACAAAGAGAAACCCTATCTTGAAAAACCCAAAAAAAAATGCATTCTATGAAGATAATTATATTCAAATCAAAATAAATATTTACATTTTTTCAATTTAAATATGGATGTAATATAAAGTGGAAATTTTGTATCATTTAATTTAATCCTAAAACCAAATGTAACATTGATTTTCTTGCACAAAAAGGGATATGAAACATTCACTTCCAGTATTTTGCACCCAAATTTACTATCTATCTTAAATTTGTTTGTAGTTACAAATCTACATATCCATATAGGTATCTCACATACATATACATATATATTTCATACATATTATATATATATATATATATATATATATATATATATATATATATATATATCAGTATCACTTGAAAAAGGGATAGAAAAGAATTGACTGTTACATTAAGGAATCTCATATCTTCTCTTTTTAAAGATTGTTCATCATGTATAGTTGTGTATTCAATAAACAAATAAGCATCTATTATTACCTAATCTTTTCTTTGAAAAAGTCTTTGAATGACACTGATTTTGATGATATTCTTTCATATAGTTTATATATTCTAAATCTAGCAGTATTTTACATTTAAATATGTATATATTGCTATGAGTTGAAAGAAGAGATATAAAATCATGAATTCCATTTTCTTTGACTCTCCTTTTGTAGGGAAATATTTACCCTTTCATGCACTATGCATTCTGTGTCATTTTGGAAACTGTTTCTATAAAGTCAAATTTTTACAAGGCTTTCATTATGTTGGTTATTTAAAATAACAAAATACTTATATAATCTAGTCATGAAAGTAATACATGGCTCCTCACATTACAAATAGTAAGTAATACTGAGTAAATAGTTTTAGATATTTAGGGATGTTAAAAAGAGAAATTAGGGCAAGGACTCCCTGGTGGTGCTTTTTAAGGTAAACTTTTTTTGCTTAGTCTGAGAGAGGTGTAGTGTCCTTTCTCAAAAGTGTTTGGAAAATAAGATGTATTGGACACTAGAGGAATGGTCTTGTGCCACTTGCATAATAGACAAATCAGATAGCCTAGATTCAAGGAAAAACTCTACCACTCAATTCTTAACTCCAAAATGGAACAGTATCCCCATGGTACCCATATGACAGGATTATTATGAGAATACAAGAATTTATGCATGTGAAATAGAGAATGGCTATGAAAAACAAATAATAATAAAAGATAGCTTTCAAAATAATTGGATACTAAAGATCAAATATTGTGCTGAACAAAAATAGGAAAGAAGAGAACATAATAAATCTTAACTACTTAGGCCTTCTAAATTCTTTCAAATGATCAGAGTAATATTCATGGCCAAGAATCAGTGTGTATATACTGCATGTATGATTTCACAAATTAAACATCTTACTTAGAACTATCTTTAATATGCTAGAATAAGATTGGCAGCAAAAATAGATTCATGTTATGTAACTATATATTTTTATTTTGCCCATGTCACAGAATTTCTGAGTCTACTCACACTAGCCAGAAAAGCTTTTTTAACTTTAAGAAATATTCAATATATAATTTAAGAGGTTTATCTTTAGCTCTATTCTATGGAGCAAAAGATAATAAAATTATTTTGTGCAAAAGTCATCCTATCATGCCAAGAATATGTAAAGATCATGTTTGTGGATTTGTGATATTCAAGAAATTCAATGCCTATCTGTGATTGCCAAGATCACTGGTATTTTGACCTTAAAATATCATGTTGAACTTAGTGCTATATCACAGATTTGCATTTATTTACTTAACATTTCTGTATTACTTCATCCAAAATTAATTTAGCACTTCACTTTAAACACTGCATTTTAAACAAACCTAGATATAAAGAGATTTTGTTCATATTACTCCTTGAAATGCCACTGTTTGCATCTGGAGAATCCTCCATACGGAACTCTATGACTTGTAAAAATTACAAATCCTATAAACCAGCTTACTTCAACAAAAGAAAAAATTACTGTTGAACATTTATTAGAACTGCAATTCAGAATATTGGTAGGAAGAAAGTATAAAGCTAAAATAAAAATATTAATTACTTACAGAATTAGAGTTTTTCTTATTGTTTTAAAACATTTTTCTTTTTTGAGAATTGAATATATGAGTCCTATATTTACATCATTTTTACTCCATTCTCCCCCTCTAAATCTTCCTGCCCCCCACTCCCTCTCAAGCTCATAAACTCATAACTTCTTCTTTGACCATTGAAATTAATACACACACACACATAAACTTGCTGAGCCATTTTAGTGTTGTTCATATGCATGTGCTTAGGATTGACCACTTGGGGCTGAATAACCTATCAGTAAGCTCGTCCCTGGAGAATATGGATTCTCCCTCATGTCATAGCCATTAATTGCCTCTAGTTCTTCATCTAGGGGTAAGGCCTTGCACCAATGGAGGTGGACATGTCTTGCCATGCCATCATTATTGCAGCTCACAACATCAAAGCTGGGTGACTCTGATCATTGCCTTCTTCCTCTGGAGGTGTGGATAGCACCTTCCAGCATTGTGCAAGCCAGTAAGCAATGGGCTTCTGGCTCTGTACCAGCTTGATTCCTCCAAGTTCTATGACTCAACTCTGTAGTGTATGCAGCAATAGGAATTCTTTTTAAATATAGAGTATATTCAGAGATTCGAAATTGCTATGTAAAAATAAAATTTAAAAGACATCTGGTGTTTTTCCAAAGTTTATAGAACCAGATATTTCCATTATCAATGTAAAAACTATTATTTTTATCTTATTTCTCTAAGCAGACACTTTTGCTGACAGTCTCATGTATGTCTAATAATATTACATCTTTACTTGAATTTGTATTTTTTGTGTGTAGCAAATCTTACCATTTTATCATTAATTGATTTATTATTAATGTGTGAATGTTTCTGGAGGTGTGTGTATTCCTATGGGTGGGTATGCATTTGTGTGTGGATGTGTGTGCACATTTGTGCAGGAGCATGTGGAGACCAGAATTGATGCCTGGTGTCTTCCTCAACCACTCTCCACCTTTCTTGAGGCCAAGTGTCTTAATGAATTCAGAACTCACTGATTTGCGTGATCTAACTAATCAACTTGCTCTTGGAATCCCCCATGTCTGTCCCAAGTGTTGTGATTACCACACTTGTCCAGCATTTACCTGAGTATTGGGATCCAAACTCCATTCCCCAACCTTCTAGGACAAATGCTTTTCCTGCCAAGCCAACTTCTGGGTTACTCACTCTTTTCATTTAAGTATGGCTTGTTTTATTCTTTTTTCTACGTATGTGTATGTAGACAAAAAGCAAGATACATGTAATCTTTGCTTTCTATTTGTGGCATTACGTTTATAGTAATTCACATTATTTCATAATAACTAAATCTCTACAGTAAACATTAAGGATGTCAGTTCTATCATTAATTAAATAACTCATACAAGTTTTAAGTCTTAAATGTCAGCGATGTTTCCTTTCTGCCACAGCTTCTGCTTTGCCGCTAAAGTAGCATGCACTCCTATTAATAAACATCTATTTAATCTCCTAGATTTCTTGAAAGATTTACATGAAGTTGTTTAATATTCAGCTTACATCTAGATTTCACTTTGTGTATGTGTGAGGAATAGCTTCACTTTCTTGACTCTTTGCTTTGTCTATCTGCCTGCACTGCAGAACTTGAAGTGGATTAACTCTTCTATGTTTACCTGGAATATCACCTTCTCAGGCTTAGTTATTTGTCTGTTTATGTCCAGTACTATATACGTTTTCCACAATGACATTACCATGCTGTTTAGTGCAGACAATAAGTGTTTCCATTCCATGCTCTTTCGAAAGCTCTTCCTATGTAGCCCAAGCTCATATTGAATTCACTATGTAGTCAGGCTCGTCCTGATCTCTTCATCTTCCTGCCTCAGACTCCTCATCCTGAGATTACAGACATTTGCTATCATGCCTGGATCACATTTTTTCCCAATGAATAATAAGGGTTTTACATCTAAGAAAATATGTGTTTTTATTCATAATTAGTAAAATTAATACCTTATAAGATTCATTATTCTCATCATAGTCAATAATTTCCCTTTCCAAGTCATGTGTATTGTATTTGGAAATAGTGTAATTTTAATGAAAATGCTTGACTTTTCTCATTACACTTACTTTATACATTTTCCTTGCTGCTATAAAAATAATTATTAAAAGATTTCCTAGACCTCGGTGTTTATCACTAGAATAAAACAGCTGATGTTTTAATATATTTGACTTTTATTCATCCACTCTATCAAATTCCTTTTAATTCCAAAAGTGTTTACTAGATTCCCACAAGTTGTCAGTGTCCAACATTGTTAACAAAACAATTTTTTCACCCTCTTAAATAATTGTGTCAGTAACTTCATTTGCATCATATTTTTACTTGCATAAACTTACAACATTGACAACAAGCCATAAGAAATTTTGTTTTGCAGAGGATGCATTTAAACTTACTGAAGCAATTATTTTAATTATTAAGAGTTTTGAAAGTTGATAAAAAAAATCAAGATATTTAGAAATACTAATTTACTAATTTGAGTTCTTTAATTTCAAGTAGTATGCTTAGGATATTCAAATTTATTCTGTATGTAAGCTGAGATTAGTCTATTATAAAATAATCAAGGACAAGAGGCCTTGTAACACTGATTGTGTTACAGAATCTGTGAACATTGAATCCTGTTTAACGAAGTGCAAAACATTAACAGTTTAGCATTTGTGCTCCATTAATTTCCACTGGTGCCCAGATCTGACAATGAGATCTACTGGTCTTCAAATAGGTTACAGTGTATGTACTTTCCTCTGATTGCTAAGTAAAGAGACCCTTAATATGGCAATTTTCATTTAACTCTAGGTCCTTTTTCCTGGTCTATTACTTAAAGAATAGCAAGTTAAGTACTTAATCAAAAACACCACGGTTAATCTTCCTTTATCCTAGTTCACTTCCTAATTAGATAGACACTAGCATCTAATGAGGGTAAATATAATGTAACAATAAAGGAATTGGACCTTGACTGTTGGTAATATGTATAAATAGAACACTAGTGAGCAGTGTAAGTGCCATTTGCTAGCAATAAAAATGTTCAAAATCTATTATATGTTCCAGGTGTCTGTTAGCATTCTTTTGTTACAACTATAATTAATGTGCTTCCAATAAGGTTATGGGGGGGTTGTTAACAAGATTAAGCCTTAACATGAATTAATTATTTAACAACACATACATATTTACACACATGAAGGCAATACTGAGGAAAAAAATCAAGACACATGAAATTTTCAAATCACTTGACATGATGGCTATATCAATGGAAACAAAAGTTAGTTCATGTATCTGAAAAACAGAATCACTTGTGTTTGAAGTGTGCATGTCACACTAATGGTAAGGCCCTGTTGCTGAAGACAACACCTAAACAATCAATGAACATGGAGAAGTTGAGCTGGTGCCTGCCTAGAACCTCCATCCCTACTGACTAGTGTTCATTGTACTTGAAGGTACTCTGCACACTACCAAAGGAGAAAGGTAAACACCTACCCAGCTACAAACCCTTCAATCTACAATGGTGACCATCCTGCAAGACCCAGTAATGCAATAGTGGTACAGATCATCTAGTGCTAACATCCCGATATCTGACTGGATTTGAAACCTATACCTTGAGATAGAACCCATCCTCCAAACTACTCAGGTACCAAGAACCTGAGACTAGATAGGCCATGGACATAAGGGAAATCCAAATGCCATTGTTCTATTAAAAAACAGAGCAATAAAATGACTCCCAATGATATTCTGCTGTATCCATAGATCAGTGTCTCACTCAGCCATCATCAGAGATGCTCCCTCCTGAAAGATGGCAACTAATATAGAGACCCACGACTGGAGAATGTGCAAAGAATGAGAACCTTGAAATACTCACTCACTCTCCATCAGTTCCCTCCCATCAAGGCTCAGGGAACCCCCTGGAAGAGAAGGAAGACAGGGTATGAGAGCCAGACGAGATTGAGGATAACAAGGAGATGAAGCATTCTAAGCAGAGCAGGACTGGTGCACATATGAACTCACAGTGACTGTGGCAGCATGCACAGGGCCTGCACAGGTCTGGGCCAGATGGCATTCCAGAGCTGAGATGGAAAGTAGACACAAGCCCACATCCGTATCTAGAAGCTATCTCCAACTGATAACCTCTCACAAATGAAACCTTATTGTTCCCCAACAGAGTCTCACTGGGTATACAAACCACTCTTAAGTCTAGGCCCTATGACCAGTAGGAGATCGCCAACACAAAGGAAACTCAATGACATTTTTGGAAGTCCTTTGTCTCATAATGCTTTGTCAGGACCTTTTCCTTTTCTTTTCCTTACAGGCCCTTTGTGTATATATTATGATTTCCAGTTTTGTGTTTTTAATAGGAATTTGTTGTGTGTGAATATATGTGTGTCAGTGTCTATATGTGTTTCTTGGGAGTTTTCTTTGGCTCTTTTTCTTCTGTTTACTTGTTTCATCTATTCTGGTTTTATTATTTTTATTTGAAATAATTTTATTATCATTAATGTTTTTAGATGTCTGCTGTATTCTTATGAGTAAAATAAAGAAAGGATGTGGATTTAGGTAGGTGGGGAAACGGGAGGAATCTGGGAGCATTTGCGGGAGGGGAAATAATAATCAAAATATATTATGTTTAAAAATCTATTTTCAATTAAATATAAAGTGTTTGTAGGTGCACATGTTTGTATGTTCATTCTACTTGTTTCTCCTTCAAACACCTGTCTAGTGAGTCATTGAGAGTATCTTTATAAATAGTTCACAGTTGCTTTTAAAGCACAGATATGATGTCACTATGATGAATTTTAAATAAATTTATTTAAATAAAATAACTAACAAATAAACCACCAAATAAAATCAGTGACTTCATAGCTTTCTGCTGTTTTAACTATTTAATACTTTTTCCTTGGCCATTGTCTTATAGTACAAAATTGTAAAATATTACAGAGTGTATTATTTCAAAATAATCAATTATAGGAATAAAATATCCTCCTAAGGTTCTTTTGAGAAACAGTAAATAAGACATTGAGAAGAGTTTTGCACATCTATATGAATCTAGAAAGAAAAGGCAGTAGGAATTAAGGAAGCCCAGTCAAAGAAATATAAAAGTGAGCAGGACATGGTGGCATATGCCTTTAATGCCAGCACTCAGGAGGCAGAGCTAGGCAGATCTCTGTGAGTTCGAGCCCCACCTGGTCTACAGAGCAAGTTCCAAGATAGCCAGGGCTGTTACACATAGAAACCCTGTCTCAAAAAACAAATGTGTGTGTGTGTGTGTGTGTGTGTGTGTGTGTGTGTGTGTGTGAGAGAGAGAGAGAGAGAGAGAGAGAGAAAGAGACAGAGACAGAGACAGAGACAGAGACAGAGAGAGGAGCTACTTTGTGGAATTTAAGAGAGTGAGAGAAAGTATGGAACATAATAGATGCTGTTGTACTTGATTCCTTGGACTCTATTGCATATTTGAGAATGATGAAGAGGAAAATACAAGATCTACTTGAACTATGCTCTATAAATCTAACTTATTTGTGGACTGGATAAAAAGGCACGGTGAACCAGGCCTGTAACCCCAGATACTCAGAAGGCTGAGGTAGCAGGGTCCCGTGTTCAATGCCTGCCTATGATACAGATTTAGTTCAAAGCCATCCGGAATAACTCAGTGAGACTGTCTCAAAATAAAAAGTAACAGAACATGTAGAGATAGATAATGCTCAATGATAAAGCAGTTGCCTGAATTTTAAAGACCAGATTCAGGTTTAGCACTGGTAAACAAATAAATAAGGTCTGTCTTACTAGGTATTCTTGAATCAAAGCTGTCAATGCACACAGAACAAACACCTGTCTGTTATGATGCTCAAACGTGCATCCTCTTTCTCTGATTTTGTTATATATAGAACTTAGTGTGAGGACAGAGATAAAATCAGAACACTGATCTGAATTACATACCAGATGCAATTAGTATTTATACATTTCCCATAAAATGAAAAGAAAAGAATCATGACAACTTAACAAAGAAGTGACAACTTCTTTAAAAAAAAAGTACAGAAACTACTATTACAGAAAAGCTGTGTATACTATGCAAAGATACATATAAGACTAATAAATCAGAAAATATCTATTTAAAATTAAGGTTTATGTCAAAACATATCACAAGGCAGTACAAAATTTAGTATTCGTTCAATAAATAGTAACATGGTGTTAGCACATATAAGACTATAGTGACAATATTTTTTAAAGATTTATTTATTTTTATTTCATGTGAATTGGTGTTTTGTCTGCCTATATGCTTATACACCACATGCAGTCAGTGCCTGTGGAGGCCAGAAGAGGGCACTGTGTCCACTGTGTCCTGAGTTACAGATAGTTCTTAGCCTTCGTGTGTGCTAGAGACTGAATCTAATTCCTGTTTAAGAACAGGTGCTATTACTCCATTGTGCACATATATCACATTTTATTTATCCATTCTTAAGTTGAAGGGCATCTAGGTTGTTTCCAGGTTCTGCTATTACAAATAATGCTGCTACGAACATAGTTGAGCATGTGTCCTTGTGGTATGATTGAGCATTCCTTGGGTATATGCCCAAGAGTGGTATAACTGGGTCTTGAGTGAGGTTGATTCCCAATTTTCTAAGAAAGCGCCATATTGATTTCCTATAGGTGAAATTATTAAGGCCACTCCACGTAGTTAAAAGGAGATTTATTTAATGGCGTAACTTACAAATGAAGGGATAGGTAGGTTGAGGGTTCTGGGAAAGACGTAGCAGTAGTCCAGCGATGTTCTCTGGAGAACTCTCCTCCATCCACCTCTAGTGTCCGGGCTCCCAGCAGCAAGAGAGCGCGGCATGTCCAGATCTCAGGTCTTCAGGCCCTCCCTTGGCCCCGTCTTGTGGGCGTGATAGTTACCAAAGCCTCAATGGGGGTTGGAACTTCCAGACCAAAGCTGGAATGGCTACCCACTACGATTTCCAAAGTGGTTGTACAAGTTTGCATTCCCACCAACAGTGTAGGAGTGTTTCTCTTGCTCCACATCCTCTCCAACATAAGCTGTCTTCAGTGTTTTTGATCTTAGCCATTCTAACAGGTGTAAGATGGTATCTCAATGGAGTACTACTCAGCAGAGAAAAACAATGACATCATGAGGTTTGCAGGTAAATGGATGGAACTAGAAAATATCATCCTGAGTGAGGTAACCCAGACTCAGAAAGACAAACATGGTATGTACTCACTCATAAGTGGATACTAGATGTAAAGCAAAGGATAACCAGAATGCAACTTACAACTCCAGGGAGGCTGCGTAGTAAAGAGGACCCTAAGAAAGACACAGGGATTGCTCAATGTCAGAGAAAATGATGACATCTACATGAGCAAACTGGACATGAGGGGGATGGGTAATGGAGGGCAAAGGTTGGGAGAAAGAGAACTTAGGGAGCAGGAGGTCCCAGCTGGATCAGGAACAGAGTGGGAGAACAAGGAAAGAGATACCATGATAAATGAAGACCCCATGGGAATAGGAAGAAGCAAAGTGCTAGAGAACTCCCTAGAAATCCACAAAGATACCTCTACAATAGACTACTGGCAGTGGTCGAGAGAATGCCCGAGCTGACCTACTCTGGTGATTGGATGGCCAAACACCCTAACTGTCATGATAGAACTCTCATCCAGTGACTGATGGAAGCAGATGCAGAGATCCATGGCCAAGCCCCAGGTAGAGCTCCAGGAGTCCAATCGGTGTGAGAGAGGAGGGATTATATGGACAAGAGATATTGAGACCATGACTGAAAAAAGCACGGGGACAAATAGCCAAACTAGTGCAAACACATGAACTGTGAACCAATGGCTGAGGAGCCCCCATGGAACTGGACCAGGCCCTCTGGATAAGTGAGACAGTTGATTGGCTTTAACTACTTGGGAGGCCACCAGGCAGTGGGACCAGGACCTGTCGTTGGTGCATTTTTGGAACCTAGGGCCTATGCTGGGACACTTTGCTCAGCCTTGGTGTTGGGAGAAGGGGACTGGACTTGCTTCAGCTGAGTCTACAGGAGACCTTGCCTTGGAGGAGGTGGGAATGGGGGGTGGATTGGGGCAGGGAAGGCTGGTGGTTTGGAGGAGGGAGGATGGGGGAATCCATGACTGATATGTAAAATTAAATTAATTATAAAATAAAAATATTTTTAAAAAAAGAACAGGTGCTATTAACCACTGAACTATATCCCAAGTTTCTTATAACTTTACAATCTTACTGTGTATACTACCACAGAATAAATATCAGTTAGACATTTTTTAAAAATACATAGTAAAGAAAATAGAAGAAAATATAAATATTATCCAATTTATGCATTAATTTTCTCAACTAAACTAATATAATAGAGGAAATCACAGAGTCCAAAATTATGAAGTATAGCAGCTACACTATGTGAAAATAGACAAAGCAAGATTAAACCAGCCTTCTTCCACTTATTACAGACTGGCTACTTTGCTATAATTGCTTTATATTAGAACATTGCAAGTATAGATTGTCAAAAGTACATATTCTTAGGCTGGCAAATGGCTCAGCAGGTAAGGAAGCCTGTTGCTAAGTCTAATGATCCAAGTTAGATTCAAAGATTTCCACATGGTGAAAGGAGAGAATCAAGCCCTTCAAAGTTGTTCTCTGACCTCCACATGAGTGCTATGGTAGGCACATGTGTCCACAGAAGGAACAAACAAACAAACAAATGGAAAACATGCTTGAGCTAAAGAAAGGACCAAAAATGGAAGTCCATTCATAAATAGAAAATGAACGCATTATATATCAAAATGTATATTACAATATTTGGCGAAAACAGGAATTATAGCTACAAGTAAATTATTTAGAAAACTCGTAAATGAGCCAGAGTTAGCTGGAGCACTACAGTCTGCAACAGCTGATATAAAGCAGAAAGAGATGTGTTACTGACAGTAGGCAGAGTGCAGAATTCCTGCGAAGTCCTAAGAAACAAGGTTGGATGCCACAGAAACAGAAGAAAAATAACTGGATAAACCACTGTTCTACCAGGGGACAGTTCCCACATGGGGCTCAGACCTCCTCACTCACCACTTAATGTCTGGAGAGCTAGAGATGCTCTCTAACTGAAACAAACAAACAAAAAAACAGACAGACAAAAACAACTCTTGACTCAACCTTAGGATGACTACATGCCTGAGCTACATTCAAGAATGTTCCCATCTCCTCCAGACCACATGTAATTTCAACTGCCTTAGACCCTCTAAGCTATGCGTAGGAAGAATTTATATGGTTGTGGAATATTATTTTAAGATGTATTACATTTGTTTATGCGGTGGAACATTTGTTTAATGATGCAAAGATGTGTAGCATTCCTTTATGTTGCATTTGTTTAACTCTGTGAAGTTGTGTTACTTTGCCTATCTAAAATGCCTGATGGTCTAATAAAGAGCTGAACAGGCAATAGCAAGGCAGGAGAAAGGATAGGAGGGGCTGGCAAGCTAAGAGAATAAATAGGGTGAGAAATCTGAGAGAAAAAGATCGAGGAGTGAGAGAAGGAGAGGGGTACTTCAGGGGCCTGCCACCTAGCTAAACAGCAGGACATGGAGTAAGAAGTAAAGAAAGGTATACAGAAATAGAGAAAAATAAAAGCCCAGAGACAAAACAAAGATGGGATAAGTTAAAGTTAAGAAAAGCTGACTAGAAACAAGCTAAGCTAAGGCCGGGCATTTATAAGTAAGAATAAGCCTCCATGTGATTTACTGTGGAGCTGGGTGGCAGGCCCACAAAGAGTAACGAGCAAAGAATGAAGAAAAAACAACCACGTGAGCCTGTAAGAGAGGCAGAAAGACTTGCTGCAAGAAGGTCGGAGTAGAGTGGGGTAGAATAACAAACTATGATATTTACCTTGTTCAGCCTTCTCATTTGCATATTTAATAATTACACTATTGTTCTTCTCTGATGTTTCATTATCAGTATCAGCAATATGCTGTTGAAATTTCACTTGACTTTCCAAAGGCAATTATATTCAGCCTTCCCCACAAAGTCTCATTTTGACTGTTTTGTATCTCTTGATGGCATTTGTTTCTCCTCTAATTAAATTATAATCCACAATTAATTAAATTATATTGTATATAATAATAGGTCTCATATAGGGATAAACAAATGAAAAATTAATGTGATTGATACAAAGAATTAAATTCATAAAGATTTCCTAGACTGAGAAAGAAGTTAGCAGCATCTCGGTTTCTCTAACTGATTTCATGGCCATAATTGAAATATAATTGTGTGTTTAGTACATATTCAATTTCCCGACAGCCTTCAGCTAGCATCTGATCTCCTCAGTATTCCCAATATAGTGGACATGTGCTAATGTTCTATTGGTTTGATATTGTAGATCTGCTTTCACAATTCTAGTAAAAGTAGACCAAGGATACAGTTTTATTCTGAACCAGAAGAGCCTTTGCTTGAAAATATAAATACCACATACCCCACCCCCTTTTCTCCACAGTTGATTAATTAGCATAAAGAACCAAAATTAACCTGTTGGTTTCCCTAGCTTCCAAATCACTGGAAATACCATCTCTGGGTGAAAGCATACATCATTGGGAAATTAAAATTTCTATGGCAAAATTTAGCAAGTCATGGGAAAAGGCAACTAGATTTTTCAAGTGGATCATGAAGTGTAAGTCTCTATCCTATCTTTCTATTCCCAGAAATATATTTTTGTGCTTAGAGATAGGTAGAACCATTTATTTGTTGCTCAGTCCCAATATCACTGAGGATTGCCCAGGTAGCAAATTAACTGAAACTTTCCTTGAGTCTTTTCTCTTTCCATAAGGTTAATTCCTCCATGGGATGGGATGTCCTCTAGGACTAGCTGGTTCTGCTACATTATCCCTACCTTCATCCTTTTGCTGTAAAATAAGTTCCCTATTCAGAAGCAATAGGATGCCATGTCTGTAAATAGGCAGTGAGAAAATTTCTAGAGATGTTTTTGGAAGAAAAAAAATGGTAGAAAATCAGGAAATAATTGTCTGTTCCATTGATATTAAACTGCTGCCTCTTCCAGGGTCTGGATTCAATGTCCAGTCTATCATTGTTTGCACCCAGCATGTGATAGTGTTCATAGATCAGGACTGCCCACTACTGCCCAGATGGTGGAAATCAAGATGATTGAATCCACTGTGTTGAAAGGAAGTACATACAATATCCTCCTACTTGCCAGCCTGGCCACCCGTCCAGGAACTGAGGTGACTATAGAATACAAAGATTGACTGGTGTCAATCACAGGGGAATGTGCTGTGCTTCCAAAATCAAGAAAAGGCACAACTATGCAAAATGTTACCTAGGTCTTATTTGAGTTTGTTCCAAGGACATAGGATAGCCATGTTTGGAGCTACTGGTACTAAAGGTAGGATGAACTGAAAATGCATTGCTTCACATTGAGACTCATTCAATGATGTCAATTTAAATATTTTCCTTAGTAAATGGATCATAATCAAACAGCTAAAGAAGTCAAAAGAATGGTGTTACTTTTCACATAATCCAGGCACTAAGAGGCTGTGGCAGAAGGATCATGAGTTTGAGTCAGCCTAAACAACACAGAGAACTACCTTCTGGATTACATCACAAGATTCTGTCTCAAAACAAACAAACACAAACAAAACCCAGCCAAATACATGAATATTTCCTCTAAGACCCAAAGAGTTTCAACAAACATCATATATCCCTCTTAGGCCCTAGAAAAGCAAGGTATTCCTGTTTGTCATTGAAGAGGATTGCCCTGGATTGTAGGACATCCAGAACCATTGATGTGGGGCTTCTTGCGTCTGTATCAGACCTGACTCTCATTTCGAGCACTGACTTCACTCTAGACTCGGTATATTGCTACTCTCTAATTATGAGTTCTTTGTCACACAGTCATCTCTGCAGATATCCAGGGGGGATAGATAATGAAATGATCAGAATCCCTACAGCTTAAACTATGGAATCGTGTAGAGGTGCCTGTAAGGAAGGACAGTGAAAATCCCTACTCCATGCTATGTGATCACAAGGAGAAAATACAACAGACCAACTGGCTTGTAAGAGGACGCTCCTTTCTACTAGTAATCAGCAAAATATAAGCAAAACAACTCACTTGTCACTGTTCTACTTTAAGCAATGTGTGTCTGTTCTAGCTTAAATAGATACACATGTGTATATGTGCATAGCAATTTATAATGCAAGTTGTGGGTTACAATATGATGAAATGGGACTCAAACACTGACAAAGGAAATATAAGTTAAGACTTCCCCATAGGAGAGTGCTTTGGTGGTATTGTTAAAATACGTGGTGCTAGGGTTGAGAATGCAGCCTGGTGGTGTAGCCATAGCCTATCATGCACATGGCTCTCTGTTCATTTCCCATCCCACTGGAAAAGTTGAACATATGACCCAATTATAGCAATTTCTGATACTGTTACCAATGATGACTTACATGTATACACTCAAATAAATAACAGCATCTGCTTAGGATTTTTTAAATGTAGATTTGCACTTCACTCTAGGAAATACATATATAAGTCATAAGTAGAGACATTATTCCTTCATTTGGTAGATAGTGATTCTCATTTTTTTTTTTTTTTTTTGGTTTTGTTTTTTTCGAGACAGGGTTTCCCTGTGTAGTTTTGGTGCTTGTCCTGGATCTCGCTCTGTAGACCAAGCTGGTCTCAAACTCACAGAGATCCACCTGGCTCTGCCTCCCGAGTGCTGAGATTAAAGTCATGCACCAGCACCGCCCGACTAGTGATCCTCATTTTTATTGCAAGAATATGAAGACAAATGGAAACACTAAGAAATGACTCATGAAGTACTTTTTGTGAGGAAAGATGATGTTCCCTCCACATCCACCCAGTCAAGGACCTTTCCTTGGGACTAATCTGCCTCCTGAGATCTGGGAATCTGGGTGAGTCAGAGCTGCCTGATAACTAATATTTTGATGGTAGCTGTGCCTGGAGAGGATTCTCTGGAAGCCTGCAGTGCACATCTTATACAACCAGAGTCCTTTATAGTCATAGGTCTTGCATGGAGACCACGCTGTGGTAAAGGAAGGCAACATGGGATCATTTGGAGAGGTGTTCAATAGCCAGAACCTGGTTCATTTCCCTTTAGCAATTCAAGAGATAATGGCATGATCCTGAGGGCATTTCCTGAAGGACTCAGGCTTCTTAGCGAACACAAAGATGTAGGCACTTCCATGGCTACAGAGTCCATAGTAATAATTACATAAACTTGGACAAGAAATACATATACATGTGTACTTCTTTGTGGAACTTTATGGTCAGTCATAGTAATATGTACTGTATTAACCTATCATCTTCAACACCTGTCTGTGTATATTATTTTACTTCTTAAAGTATAAAGCCTGATAAATTATATTAAATATTATTAATACATTTATAAGACAAATATATGAGTACAAATGCATAGTAACGTTGTAGGCAAATAATATGGGTTTACTGCTGAGTACGACGTTAAATCAATGATGATAGATATTATTAATATTAATGAATTTGATCATTAATATTTATTATTGCATAAATATTTAATGTACAGTAATTATTTTCACAAGTAACATAAAAAGGCCTCTTGCTTTAATACACATTAATATTAAAATTAATACACTCTTAAGAATAGCTTTGTTAGACCGTTATAATAGACTATGTAGCATAATAAAAATACAATATTGTGATTGATTTGCCCTCCCCAAAAAGTAGATCTATATATTTCAAAATATCATCTGCATACATTAACTTTTTTTCTGAAGTAAAATGTGCTTTAATTTTTTCCTTGTACTTTAAATGTCAGTTTAGTTAGATTTGCTATAACAATTGAAAAAAATTAATAAAGAAAAACATTTAGTTAAAAATATCTTCCCAGCTTTGACAGATGTGTATTGAAGAGTGAAACATGATGCTCACATTTGTGATTACTCAAGACCAGATTACACCATGGTTTAAAACTTGAAAACTTACCTGTCTTATACCATGTTAGACAGACATTTAAACAGTGAGTCTGGCCTCCTGTTATCAGAATCTCTTAAGCGTATTTTTCTCTACAACTGTACCTGGAAAAGGAGATCCCTTCCATTATAAAAATAATACATTTGCGATTACAAAGTGCACATATTGGAGCATAGTGGAAAGAAGTCATGGACTAAACTTATTACCAACACTGGGCAACTTTCATCAAGTGGAACAAATGTTGTAGCGGAGATTTCCTCACAGATGAAATGGCTTTTCATTTGTCCTCTTTATTACAACTTATCTAAAGATGTTGACTTTTAAATCCTATTTCTGAGTTTCTATCCTGAGCTTCTTGAATCCTTTGAGAATGTATTATAGAACGGCAAACAGAATTATCTTCTTTCAAATGATTGAGGTTTCCCATTTTTCTTGGTGTAGAAAGAACTATGCATATTGTGTTTTCTGTCCAATTTGCTTATTTCAAGAAGTTATTAAAAGGTTATTGAGGGTTGGGTAAAATGTTTTAAAGTACTATCTGTTTCTCAAGAACTCTTTATATATTCCAATTCCAAGCCTTGTCTCCACTTTTATTACAAATAAAATACTTTTTACTACCTTCACCTACAACATTCATGAAGATGTCTTCTCATTTGTCTGCATTATGTAGTTTAGCAACTGCTGTACATTTATTTCCCTATATTGAAGCTAATGAATAAATAAGACCACATTGAAATCTTTGAGAGAGTATAAAAGTCACCAGTAGAATAAGTACTACTGCACACACAGACATTTAGAGGAATGGAAGTCAATAAATGACCAAATATTCTTTTCTGCGTTAGGAGAGGTAACAAATTTTTAAATGATCTTTTGTATTACTAAATAATTACACAAGATGGTAATCAAAATGCTGACCTCTCCCATATGTTAAGACTTATAATAAATTTTTGAGCCACTGGAAAAGTTAACCTCCCCATTGAAGTATTTAATGACAAAAAGAAATACTCCACTTTAATATTAAATTCATTAAGGCATTACTTTCAAAAGCCACACAGTGCTAATATTACTCATTAAAATAAAATTCCAAGGGGATAAACAATAAGAAAACTAACTGCTGATATTCTGAACTAAAATTTCTAATGCAGACTCTACACTCTGTGTAAAGCTTAAGTGGTAACTGTCAGTTTGCTGAGCCTTCCTATGTGGACTAGTACAATAGCTCCACACATCCTGCAATTGTCATTTGCTAGTTTAAATTCAATATCTTATATGTTCTCTTATTAAAACTAGACTTTAATGAAAGCTTCAAGGGCTTCACCAAGTTTGACAGATCTATGTAGCTGGAGAAAAAGAGGGGACAGGGTCTGTGCAGAAACAAGCAGATTTTATCTCTAGACAGATGTTCATACGGCAACATTCTGTACTTGTAAGATGACAGAGAGAGTGAATTACGAAGGTAGGTGGAAGGATTCTGACTTGGGGCATTCTGAGAAGGCAGCCACTGTTGGCTTCCAAATAGATGATTAATGGGATGTATATAGATGTGCTAGAACTGCCCTTCTGACTGAGCAATGCGAGGTAGTGTTCCTAAACCTGTCAGCAGGCATAGAACAGTTAGTTCTTGACTTCAGAGTGAAAATGGAGATTACTGGGTGATTTGAACCAGTGCGCCCTATCAGACTTTGCAATGCTTTGTTACTCAACTGCATAGAGATTTGACAATGGAGATTCATGAGGAATGGAATAAAGATAGCAGGGCAGTTTTAGGGAATGATGCTGGAAACTGGGCATCAGTGTGTTTATAGAAGGTACAGATGGGAATTATGGGGCATGTTCTTTAGCTTTTCCACTGCTTTGATTTAAAAAAAAAAGGCCAAAATCAGTTTGGGAAGAAAAGGGTTTATTTGGCTTACAAGTTATAATCCATTGTCATAGAAAGCCACAACAGGAACCTAAGGCAGGAACTGAAGCAGACTATGGAGGAAAATTGCTTACTGGCTTGCTTCCCATGACTTGCTCAGTCTGCTTTCTTATAAAACCCAGAAGTATTTGCCCAGAAGTAGCACCATCCACACCAATAATCAATAAAATGTCCACAGACTTTCCTTACAGATCAATCTGATGGAGGCAATTCCTCAACTGAGATTCCCTCTTCAGAGATATGTCTACATTTGTGTCAAGTTTACAAAAGCCAACCAGTACATGGGGCTATGGTGATGGCTCACTGGGTAAAGTCCTTGCTACACAAGCATGAGATACTCAATTCAGATCCACAGCACTCACGTAAAAAGTCAGGTATTGCAGGACGAGACTGTAATCACAGTGTTGGGAAGTGAAGCAGGTGGAGACAGAAGGATCCTGGAGAGTCACTAGTAAGATAACACAGTCTATCCGTGAGCTCCAAGTTCAGTAATGAACTCTGTCGCAAGTGGTAAAGTAGAGCACTATAGAGGAAGACACCCAATATTGACCTCCAGGAACACAGGGGCACATATAAACACAGAGAGGCACAAAAATAAATAGGAATCACGTCCACAATTATTTTAGGTGAGGTCATGTCTGAGGGTGTTTTTCTATGAGTGTGAAAAATTTATAAAGAAGAGAATGGGTAAGTATTATCAGTTAGTGATTAAAATCAAGAAAGTATGGCATTATTTTTCAATAATTACATCTACTTTCTTAAAATTTTATGAGTTATGAATTGCATTTTATGATTAGGTTTCTATAATAATTTAAATGGAGTGGACACATATACCTCCAAATTGTCTAAGCAATTAAAAATAGACCATGCACTAGGCAGTGTAGAGAAGAATTTGTAGTCATTACCCTTGTCCTAAAACTTTCTTGCCTCTGACTTCTAGTTCTTAACTCAGAGATATGATACTTTGTCTTTGTCATTTGTCATAAAAATTATGTGACAAAAAGCAAACTTTTGAATAAATATTTGCTAATCCTACTTTTAAATAATTAATACCTAAGACTTTACCCATAGTAATAGTGTCCTACTCTTCTTGCTTAGTTCAAGCACTGAAAAACAGAATTCTTTAGATCAGGCTGGCCTCAAACTCACTGAGATCATCCTGCCTCTGGCTCCCAAGTGCCTGGATTAAAGGCAAAATTCCTGCTAAATGATACCTTTGATAAGAATTGCCAAAATTAGTCATATTATTTTCTATCATTTTTCACAGTCTTAAGAGGAGTTCTTACCCTATTTCTGAAAAGAGATTACGGTTTTTCACGTGGAGTCGATTTGGGAGTCAGCCATGAATTTTCACTATGGTGGCTGGACCAGCATGAAGATAAGGAAGCAGCTGCGTGCAAGCATCGATCGCTGTGTGTGAAAGGAAGGAAAATCCAGGATTTGCTCTTTCAGGGAGGCCTCACTGCTATAGCATTTCATCCCATTACCAAACAAGCACCATGCTGCTATCGTCAAATTCAGCTGCTGACCAGCAATGTGGCCCTCAGCTTTAATAGGGAGCATATGATCACTCCAGCTGGAAGGTGACATCAGCTGGCAATATTCCCAAGCAACTTAACAAAAGATTTTCAAATATCAAAGCAAGGCAAATACCTCTGTCTTTCTTAGAAAAAAAAGTGGTTTTAATATGCATGCATTTGCTTTCATAGGCATTGTTATGTCTGTTTTGTTTGAGTTCTGTGAAAGAAAGGGCTGTTTTATAATAAAATTCAGAGAATTTGTGAAAGTTCATTTAAATTGATACAGAAATTATGAGGCATAGGAAACATAATTTTACAATGAAGATAAAATTTCAACTTGAATATACTTATAAGTGAAAGAACTCTCTAAGCAAAGTTTCATCTAAATATAAACTAATCAGGATTTAGGTTGGTTGGCTAAGTTAAAGAAAAAAAACTTAAGGCATACACATTTATTGAAGAAAGGAACTTTGTTGACCTTTTATAAAATGTAATTTTACAGTATTAAAAGACCATGAGGGGGAGTCTTCATTAGCTAATCAGGGTTGTGTGACACAGGATCAGCAGGTTGGGACTGTCTTAGGTCTCTTGACTCTGAACACAGCATTCATCACTTTCTGACACATTGCAATTTGGGGATTAAGAGGATCTGAGAAACCTTCAACTCATTAGTATTGAAAAAGCCTAGTCTGAAAAACATGCATGCCTTATTAGCATTGTATTTCAGCATAAAATCTCTGAGTTTAATTTTGAAATCTACAGCTATAAGCTTAAGAGATGGGAATGCAGATATCACAGCCAATTGCCAATCCTGATACAAAGAAAAGTTGTATCCACCTACAAATGCATGTCGGTGTCTTTTCCTTCCCTACCTTTATACTTGGCTAACCAAAAATAAAGGAAGTACTTTCATTCTTAGGACAAGACATTTCATGAGATAGCATCAATGACCATTCTGATACAACAAAGTATTCAAGGCTAGGCATTTTGTATAACACATATTAAATGATTTTTTAAAATACTCAGACAAAATTGTATTTGGTCACATTGCACACACTGGGAAGGTTTGGTGGTATTATGCCGTAGTTACATATAATTTCTCCTCTATAGAAAACCCCCTAGTGGCAGGTCCAAGCCCCTCCTCCCTGCACCAAGGCTTCGCAAAGTGCCTCACCATAGGCACTAGGCTCCAAAAAGCCAGCTCATGCACTAGGGACGGTTCCGATCCCACTGCCTGGGGGCCCCCTAAACAGTTTAAGCTAAACAACTGTCTCACCTATCCAGAGGGCCTAGTGTAGCACCATAGGGGCTCCTCACCTGCCTCAACTGAATGTACCAGGCTCTGCTGACTCCTCATGGGAGATCTTGCCTTGGAGGAGGTGGGAGTGAGGGGTGGGTTGGGAGGGGAAGGCTGGGGGGTGGGAGGAGGGAGAACAGGGGAATCTGTGGTTGTTATGTAAAATGAATAGAAAATTTCTTAATAATAATAATAATAATAATAATAATAAAAACCCTAGTGAACGAAGAAATGCCATTGGATTTACTTATATCTGTTCAGAAGGAAACTTGTTCTTTAATGAGATACATTTTTTTTTTTTTTTTTGGTTTTTCGAAACAGGGTTTCTCTGTGCAACAGCCTTGACTGTCCTGGAACTTGCTCTGTGGACCAGGTTGGCCTCAGACTCACAGAGATCCACCTGCCTCTGCCTCTCAAGTGCTGGGATTAAAGGTATGCACCACCACTGCCCAGAGGAATAAGAATATTTTAAGTGCTTGTTACAGACTAAGTCTACAGGGGGTTAAAATTGTCATACCGCTATATTGTTTATAGACAACATAGCCCTAAATGTCAAAATGATTCAAACAACTAAAATAGACTCCTAACAGTATAATAATTCTCATAGAGTAAAGAATTATTTGGTTTAGAAAGGGTGCCACATATGGGTTGGCTTGAATGTGATCAAACTTCTACAGTTCAGAACTTCTCAGGCTACCTGAATGGAAGGGTCAGAGTTTGCGATTTTATTTTTGTTTTATTTCCTACTGAAAAAATAACATGGTCCTACTATGTCTACCCTGTCAATTGTGTAGTTCATGCCACTGTCGACATACTAGACATTCTTCTTCAGCTGAGTCCACTAAGTGCAATGGGTGGGTGAGGGGGGCTTCTAATTCCCACAAAATAGCCTTCGAGCCTGCTTTCAATTGGTACAGAAAACCTGTAAAAATCTCTTGCTTTCCTATATGGCACACATTTTGGCTACCAGCGCTCTAATGGAATTTCTGCACTGTGAAGTCTGAAAACTAAAGCTGGTGTTTCCCAAAGGCACTTGCAGCCAGGTGTCTGAAAGTGATTTAGAGTCCAACAGCTACACATGCTAGTGCTGGGCTTGGCTCCTGAGCTAAGGGCAGTGGAAAGAGGCAGCACACACATTTCATGGAACAGCTGGTGCCAGAAACAGCAGACCTTCCTGTAGGCACAGAAAACCTCAAACCAGAGAAATGCCAGTGCCATTCTCAGTGCTGAAAGTTGCAAGGAAAACTTTGCTAAGCTTTCTGATCCAGATTCTTAAATGATCTTGGTTAATTACCCATCTGCTAAGAAATTCTTATTCTTTGTGAGATCTACTAATATTCTGCTGTTTGTAAGCAGTAGGGTTGCCTTGATACGGATTCATTTGCCAGCTACAAATGCTGGCTGACTTACATTTGGGGGTATAGGTGAATCATCTCTGTTGATTCTAAAACTTCACTACCCAAGTAGATCTCATGAGGATTTTGTTAAAGTTCAGATTCTAATTCAGTTGTTTAGAAGGAATCTTAGAATTCACATGTGTAACAAGATCACATTTAGAGGCAATGGTGTTGGTCCACAGCCCAAATAGAGAAGCAAACCCTATGTTTTACTAGGCCACAGCATCAGCTTCCACTTACAGATATATAACCTGCCAATGCTAGAGTTCTAGCCTTGTGATGTCATCTAACATTAGACCATAGCCTCCTTTATCCTTCCTATTTTTTCAATAGTAGTGAATACAATATAAAGTACTTTTGCTGTTTTCAGATCTATAGACATAAACAGGAGGGAGGAAGGCAGAGAGAGAGAGAGAAACAAGTAATTTCAGAGCAGAGGCTTCAAATAGCATTCACAGATAACTGTTATGACTAAATATAGTCTGCTTACTTGTAAAGAGCCTTTTTATATGTTTGTGCAAAATGTATATTTGTGTGTATGTGTGTGTGTGTATGCACATTCATGTTAATGTGTGTGAGTGTGGGTATACCTATGACACACATGATATGTTTGGTGGTCAGAGGACAACCTCAGTCCTCACCTTCTATGTTTCTTATTTGAGACCAGGTCTCTTCATTGTTATTCTTCTGCACATGCCAGACTGTCTGACCCATGAGCTCCTGGATTCTCTTGTCTTCATCTCTCATCTTGCTGCACAATCACTAGAATTATAAACATGTGCTGCTACACCTGTTTTATCATGAATCTTGAAGATTTGAACTCAGGTCCTCGTCCTCATGCTTATTCCAAAAGTCATATATTTGCTTAGCTATCCTCTCAGACTAAGGGCATATGTTCTTTGTTTGTTTGTTTGTTCATTTGTTTGTTTGACAGTAGCTTGTGATACCAAGTTTGCAGTCTGTTAGTTCTGTCTACTTCCTATGAAGAAGATAATTGATTCAGGAACTGTTTGGAGGAGGGAAAATTCATGATATGCTTGGAGACTTTCTAAGAATCACCTTCATCATCAAGAGCCTCAGAATTTGCTTAGAGGCAAAGGAGGTGGCAGGTAGGAGATGGAGACCCAGTCCAGGCTGCTTTCCTTCTACAGACAGTGAGGAGAATGAACAGAACCTCAGACTTCTGTAGAACCCAGATATGAGTTCAGTTTATCAGCTGATGGCCTGGGAAAGCAATGGAAATCGTGACAGATTTTTGAGAGCTTTTGTTACCGTCTGGGAATGTTGGAACCTGATCTTAAGAAAATGAGTGCTGGAGGTTTCTGTTTAAGATAAAGAATGGCAATGTCACTTCAGAAAGCTTAATGTGCAACCTTCAGAAGAAGGTAGTTCTCTTGAGCACCATCATCACTAGATGGGCTACGAAGTTGGGTTTTGTTTTGTTTTGTTTTGTTTTGTTTTTCAAGACAGGGTTTATCTGTGTGGTTTTGGTGCCAGTCCTTGATCTCACTCTGTAGACCAGGCTGGCCTCAAACTCACAGAGATACACCTGGCTCTGCCTCCCAAGTGCTGGGATTAAAGTTGTGCACCATGGGCGCCCGGCTCAAAGTCGTTTTGTTGCAAAGATTTAAATAGCTTCTATTTCTAATAGAGTATAGCATGAACTAAAAGAGATTAAATAAACTGATTATAGCATTTTTCAGATTGAGGAAAGTCTCTGTTCTTTATCTATGGAGGAAGTCTTTTAACACAAATACTAGTTTGAATGTCATTTTTCACTATTTATCTGGTTCCACTCTCCAATAAAAGGTATAGTGAGTAACATCTGCTTCTCTTTCAAAGCCAGGGTTTTGTTCTACTCAGTACTCACTGTCTGGGTCTCCTAAGAACATCACATAAAGGAAAAGAAGCCGTCACAGTGACTGTAGCATCCTTGTAAAAAAAGCATCACTTATCCATATCCTCACTTCCCACAAGGGCACGCTCTTGTAAACACATAAGGAACCAAAATGTATTTATCCTTTGAGCCTCATGATGTCAGCTTTTTCTGGCCAGGATGAAGGAAGCAATGACTGAGGGTAAAAGATGAATAATCTAGTAAGCATGGATGATCTTGTGACTCAATTTAGCCTCACTAATAATCATGAAATAATACAACTAAACATTAGTGTTTATGGAACCACCTTGATCACCTGTAAGGCAATGTGTTAAAGGAACAGATCTAAAATGAGCCCAGCTGTGTGAGCCCTCCACTGCGACTTTGGCTGTGAGTTTGTGATTTATACTTATATATATGTATATGTCATTCAAGACTTTCAGCAACACCCTGGTCCTTGGATAAGACTTCTTACTGGATGCATCCTTGGTTAATCTATACCTAGTAAAGACATGAATGCTGAGGTTATGAGTTGCTAGAAAACTGGTTCTTCTAAGTTGTGCTTTTATAATTGATGCGTTGGCCAGACTCAAAGCTAAAAGCTTCTAAGGTTTCAATGACTACTTCTCTCCTTTTGGCTATTCCTGTCCACCATATCGAAGAGTTTCTAATTTCCCTTCTTTCATAGTTCATAATAGTTAACGTATGTGCTGCCATACCTGACACTCTCATAAATTCCATCATCAGAAAGACCTATCTGCATCGGTACCCTGTTACTTTCTAGCTGTATGGTATTAAGGAGACCGAAATACTCTATTACCTCATTTTTAAAATAAATTGCACCCAAGTGAATCTACTGAGGAAACCAATGCAGGTTTTGTAAGAGATATTGGTATTAAAGAAAGTCTTAATGACTAAAATTCTGCAGGTGCACATGTGTATATATCCGGCAGCTCAGAATAAAAGCACTGTACTTCCTAGAAACATAGGCCATATCTCTTTCTACTCTGCCCAGGAACTTGATGAGAACAGTAACTTCTCTTACATCTAACACACTGTACTTACTGGAAACAGACATCAGTTGTATTTCCACTGTGCATATGAATGTAAATGCATATGTGTGCAGGTGCACATGTGTGTATGCATACATGCACATATGTGCATGTGGAGCTTTGAGGAAAAACCTCATGTGTCATTCTTCATTCCTCAGGTGCCATCTACCTTTTCCTAAAGTATCTTTCAGTGTCCTGAAACTTGCCAAATAGGTTAGGTTGGGTGGCCAGCTAGTACCTCAGATATTCCGATCATGGCCTCCCCATGTATGGGGAATTACAAGTATGTGCCATCATGTCTGACATTTAAAAAAAACATGGGTTATGTGCATAAAATTCAGATCCTCATGCTTTCAAGGCAAGCAAATTACACATTAAGCTCTCTTCCCAGCTCTTGTTGAAGCATTCTTTTAAAACAACAATCCATTTATAAATTCTTACAAATAACTCTTAAAAATAGAAGACAGGTAGATTGATAAATAGAGAGCTAGATCATAGACAGACAACCAAACAGTAGTAGGGAACCCTCCCTTACAGAGTAGTTTGGAGGACTATAGACATGTTATAGGAAACCTCAGCATAGTACAGGATTTGCTGTAGACATATAGTGATAGACAACCCCATTTTTCACATCTCTTGGCTTGACTGCTTGCTAAGAAAGTACTCAGGAGTGTCGAGGGAAACAGAAAAGAAAACAAAAGCCTTCCAATCCCCTTATGCCCAGCTTACTCAGATGTAACCACGTTGAACTAATAACTATTTCCTCATAATGTTTTTCTGAGCAAAAATTATTTACTGTTTTATACAGTTCCCACACATAAAGGTTAGAAAATTATCTGGCAGACAGTAAGTATTAAATGCATTTATTATGAATACTAATCATTGTGATAGTCACTGTCTTCAATCTTATATGGTGTTTAATTCTTCCACCTTGCTGCTTGGTGTTACATAAAACTCAAATAACTCCTTTTGTTCCATATCTTTTAATGGAATCCTCACCCATAGGAGGGCATTTATTTTTTTTCAAAAATAAAAAACGATATTGAGAAACTCATACATGAGCTCTACATCGACATCATTCCCATTCCTTTCTACCCATCCAACTCTTCCCAGAACCCTGCCTTTTCCTCTCAAATTCAAAATCTCTTCATATATATATATGTGTGTGTGTGTGTGTGTGTGTGTGTGTGTGTGTGTGTGTATACACACACATATATATGCTTTACACATGCATACATGACATACTGAGCCCATTTAGTGTTGTGTTGCTTGTATGAATAAACATATATATATATATATAGCTACCCACATTGGATGGAATAACCAATGTGGAATATAGTCCCTGAAGGAAACTAGTACTCTCTAAGCAGCCACTGATCACCTGTAGCTCTTCATCTAGGAGTGGGACCATGTGGATTTCTCTTGGCAATCTTGACATGTCAACTGGTGTTTTCATTATGCTCGTCTTGTTCAAACAATTATAGTGTGACGATTTCATAGATGAATTTTTCCCTTCAAGTCTCACAGCAGCTGCTTTGATTTTCTGACTTTTACAATCATTCTACCCACTCTTCTGTGATTTTCTGCAAGCCATGAGTGTAGGAATAGCATCGCAGATACATTGTTTGGGGCTAGACAGCCTATATTCACTTATTCTATACATTTTGAACAGTTGTGGGATCTCTGTAACAGTCTCCATATTTTAAAAAAAGAAGCTTCTTTAATGAGGGGTGAGAGTTTAACTTGTCTTGAGTATAAGGAGAGGCATTTAGGAAGCTGAAGTTACATGTTTTAGGAATGTGGCAGCAGCAGATTCTTTTTTGTGGTCTATGGATTCTGTAGCCATGAGTAACTGGCTCTGTTGATATTATCCAGCATGAATTCCCTCCTCTTAAGCAGGTCTTAGGTCTAATTAGAAAACTCTTGGTTCCCCCAAAAATACAAGTGCCACTGTTTCACTGTTTTGGATATCTTGCAAGTCTAGTTGTTGATGAATTTCATAGGATTTATGCTGGATAGGACTGACAATTGCTTCTTTCTCTTGTCAATTGCATAGTACCTCCAATGCTGTGAGAACCAGTCCTCAAGGAGGCATTCTAAGTCACTTTCATATCAATCATTCCATTTACAATGTCCAAAGTATGTGGCATCTTCAACAATACAGTCTTACTTTTGTGTTTTGTAGGTAAATTAAGACCAATAGCAATATCCTCTATTATTTTGAAAGATTTTTGTATTTCTCCGATCAAATCTCATGGGATGTTGTTGTAGAATATTATTTTAAGGTGTGTTACTTTTGTTTATGTTACATTTGTTTAACTCTGTGAAGCTGTGTTACTGTGCCTGTGTAAAACACCTGATGATCTAATAAAGAGCTGAATGGCCAATGACAAGGCAAGAGAAAGGATAGCCAGGGCTGGCAGGCAGAGAGAATATATAGAAGGAGAAATCTGGGAGGAAAAAAGAGTAGCCAGAGAAGGAGGAGGACTCCAGGGACCAGCCACCCAGCTACACAGCAAGCCATGGAGTAAGAATAAGATTTACAGAAGTGAGTGAATGGGAAAAGTCCAGAGGCAAAAGGCAGATAGGACAATTTAAGTTGAGAAAAGTTTGGGAACTAGGTGGCAGGTCCCCCAAAAGAGTGAAAACAACAACAACAGGAGGTTTCCCATGTCTGGTACTAGGGAATTCATTAAATGCTATGTGGTTCTTGGGTGGAGTCCCATCACTTTATGTGGTGTAACTTCATTGACTATATATATGTATGTATGTATTATGTATGTGTGTACATATATATACATATATAATATGTTTTAAATAAGAATAAAACAATGTTTCTCTATGGCTTTTCAAGGATCCTTAGTATTATTTATCTCTCCATCTCCTATTTTTCCCTATATTATCCTTCCCTCCTGGTTAAAGTCCAGCGGACAGTCATGAGTGCCTGTATGTAAGCAAAGCTTTTTTCTTAAATAGATTCTTCTCTGTTAGCACTTAGGCATTTGTACTGACCTGCCCTTAGGGTCCTGACAGGATACATCCACACCTGCAACCACTAAGAGCCCCCCATTTTGTGCATTCGCTGGGTCTTCTTATAAAAGAATGCCTTGCCCACCTCCTGTCTCTTTCTCTTTCTCTTCCTTCACTCTTGTCCCCAGGGACTGGTCTTTACCCCTCCTTTCCCCTCTCCTCAATAAAAATCCCACTGGGCCCTGTTGTCTGGTGTGACTCCTTCCCATTGTTTTTAAAATACAACAGTCTCTTATACAATACATTTCAACCACAGTTTCCTCTCCCTCTCCTCCTCCCAGCTTCCCTCCCACCTCCCCCACATCCCCAGATCCACTCCCTCTACATTTCCTCTTCATAAAAGAGCAGGCTTCCAAGAGACAACAGCCAAACATAATAAAACAGGATACAATAAAACAAGGCAAAAGCCCTCATACTGAGGCTGGACAAGGCAACTCAGTAGGAGGAAAAGAGTCTCAAGGGCAGGCAAAAGAGTCAGAGACATACCCACTCCCAGTTCAGAGTCCCACAGTGCAGACCTTGCATGCCCCATGTTAACCCAGCTTAGTTGATTCAGGGGCCATGTTCTGGTGTCCTCCATTCCCTCTGATTCCTACAATCTTTCCTCCTCTTCTTCTACAGGGTTACCAGATCTCCAAGGGTAGGGAGGGACTCGAAGGAGACCTCCAATTTAGAGTCTCTCTCTCTCTCTCTCTCTCTCTCTCTCTCTCTCTCTCTCTCTCTCTTTCTCTGCATAATGTCTGGCTATGTAAGCAAAGCTTATAATGTGTTTTTCTTATTTTTACTACTTATTACCAACTCTCTATTCCTCTAGGCCAAGAAAACAATCTGTTTTCTATTGTCCAATGTTATTTCATCACAGATTAACTTTATTTCAATTAATCATCATCAATTAAATTTAACTCAGTCTGAAAACTTCTAACATAGAGTTAACATTCACTATAGTATTGCACTACTTGAAATAACCCTCTATGCTTCCCATCATACACTTATGATTCTAATTTAATTACTATAATCTTGTCTTTTTGTTTCTAAATTCCAGTGTCACAGTTTCTTCATCTGTATTTTTGGAAACTTGAAATCACACAGAAATACACACACATAAATGTATGTTGTATGTACCCCACACAGAAGCATGAAATTACAATTTGATGTCATCCTCGTGTTTGTGTTTGTATAACTTTCTTCATTTGAGACATAACACTGAAAATTAACATCTATTAGAAAACTGTTTTTAACTTGTGATAGATCTTTAATTGAATTGGTTCTTTGACAAATTCATGCATATATAAAGTGCATTCAGATATTATCATTACTGTAACCCATATTCTCTACTCTCCCTCCCACTTACTAGCCACACCTCCTCCACCCTTCCCTCTACACCTCCTTTTCAAACATTCATGGCTCTTTTTTTTCTTTTTTGTTTGTTTATGTGTGTGTGTGTCGTGTGTGTGTGTGTGTGTGTGTGTGTGTGTGTGTGTCTGTGTCTGTGTCTATGTGTCTATGTGTGTTTCATTTTGTTCCATTTTTTTGAGATTGATTGAGTTTAACTAGGATCGTCAGTGTGACCATGGCTTTGGAAAAAATGTATTTGTTTGGGATTTTAATAATTACTACTAAGCCCTGTATGGCAAACAATACTTGTGAAGCATATAATTGGCACAAAATGTAGGTTTTTGAAGCCCTGGTGCCAGTTTTTTCACAGTTTAACTTCGGCATATTCCTCAGCTAAAGCAATAACTGCAAAAACCTTATGGTTTAAAGCTAGTTAAAGCTATGAGAAGTGGCTGAGAAAGGGATGGCTAAAAAATAAGCTCTGGTTTTAGAAAAATCTAAGCTCAACTTACATACCACAATTTAGAACTGGCAAACTCTTCAGCAAGCTCCCTAACCTCTGTCAGGATGCTTCAATATAAAATGAAATTAACAGTGAGGCCCATAGAAGGATAATGAAATCATCAAGTTAAGTGTATGAGTTCAGTTTTAAACTTAGGCTTTCCAAAGTTTTCAAACCAATAATACTAACAATAGTACCATCAACAGCAAGTGTTTTAGATCTACTGAGAAAGTATGAAACAGGAAACAGAACCTATCATAATTGTCACATTCCTCATCTGGTGGGATGGCATCCAAAGCCAAGATATAGGAATATATTATTATAT